>NC_074668.1:80859712-81159712 GCF_029448725.1 Salvelinus fontinalis
TGGCTCGACGACTCATTGCGAGCTCACAGAACAGGGCTCCGGGCAGCCGAGCGGAAATGGAGGAAAACTCGCCTCCCTGCGGACCTGGCATCCTTTCACTCCCTCCTCTCTACATTTTCCTCTTCTGTCTCTGCTGCTAAAGCCACTTTCTACCACTCTAAATTCCAAGCATCTGCCTCTAACCCTAGGAAGCTCTTTGCCACCTTCTCCTCCCTCCTGAATCCTCCTCCCCCTCCCCCCCCCTCCTCCCTCTCTGCAGACGACTTCGTCAACCATTTTGAAAAGAAGGTCGACGACATCCGATCCTCGTTTGCTAAGTCAAACGACACCGCTGGTTCTGCTCACACTGCCCTACCCTGTGCTTTGACCTCTTTCTCTCCCCTCTCTCCAGATGAAATCTCGCGTCTTGTGACGGCCGGCCGCCCAACAACCTGCCCGCTTGACCCTATCCCCTCCTCTCTTCTCCAGACCATTTCCGGAGACCTTCTCCCTTACCTCACCTCGCTCATCAACTCATCCCTGACCGCTGGCTACGTCCCTTCCGTCTTCAAGAGAGCGAGAGTTGCACCCCTTCTGAAAAAACCTACACTCGATCCCTCCGATGTCAACAACTACAGACCAGTATCCCTTCTTTCTTTTCTCTCCAAAACTCTTGAACGTGCCGTCCTTGGCCAGCTCTCCTGCTATCTCTCTCAGAATGACCTTCTTGATCCAAATCAGTCAGGTTTCAAGACTAGTCACTCAACTGAGACTGCTCTTCTCTGTATCACGGAGGCGCTCCGCACTGCTAAAGCTAACTCTCTTTCCTCTGCTCTCATCCTTCTAGACCTATCGGCTGCCTTCGATACTGTGAACCATCAGATCCTCCTCTCCACCCTCTCCGAGTTGGGCATCTCCGGCGCGGCCCACGCTTGGATTGCGTCCTACCTGACAGGTCGCTCCTACCAGGTGGCGTGGCGAGAATCTGTCTCCTCACCACGCGCTCTCACCACTGGTGTCCCCCAGGGCTCTGTTCTAGGCCCTCTCCTATTCTCGCTATACACCAAGTCACTTGGCTCTGTCATAACCTCACATGGTCTCTCCTATCATTGCTATGCAGACGACACACAACTAATCTTCTCCTTTCCCCCTTCTGATGACCAGGTGGCGAATCGCATCTCTGCATGTCTGGCAGACATATCAGTGTGGATGACGGATCACCACCTCAAGCTGAACCTCGGCAAGACGGAGCTGCTCTTCCTCCCGGGGAAGGACTGCCCGTTCCATGATCTCGCCATCACGGTTGACAACTCCATTGTGTCCTCCTCCCAGAGCGCTAAGAACCTTGGCGTGATCCTGGACAACACCCTGTCGTTCTCAACTAACATCAAGGCGGTGGCCCGTTCCTGTAGGTTCATGCTCTACAACATCCGCAGAGTACGACCCTGCCTCACACAGGAAGCGGCGCAGGTCCTAATCCAGGCACTTGTCATCTCCCGTCTGGATTACTGCAACTCGCTGTTGGCTGGGCTCCCTGCCTGTGCCATCAAACCCCTACAACTCATCCAGAACGCCGCAGCCCGTCTGGTGTTCAACCTTCCCAAGTTCTCTCACGTCACCCCGCTCCTCCGCTCTCTCCACTGGCTTCCAGTTGAAGCTCGCATCCGCTACAAGACCATGGTGCTTGCCTACGGAGCTGTGAGGGGAACGGCACCTCAGTACCTTCAGGCTCTGATCAGGCCCTACACCCAAACAAGGGCACTGCGTTCATCCACCTCTGGCCTGCTCGCCTCCCTACCACTGAGGAAGTACAGTTCCCGCTCAGCCCAATCAAAACTGTTCGCTGCTCTGGCACCCCAATGGTGGAACAAACTCCCTCACGACGCCAGGACAGCGGAGTCAATCACCACCTTCCGGAGACACCTGAAACCCCACCTCTTCAAGGAATACCTAGGATAGGATAAAGCAATCCTTCTGCCCCCCCCCCCCCCCTTAAAAGATGTAGATGCACTATTGTAAAGTGGCTGTTCCACTGGATGTCATTAGGTGAATGCACCAATTTGTAAGTCGCTCTGGATAAGAGCGTCTGCTAAATGACTTAAATGTAAATGTAAATGTAGATTCCTAAATAGCCATCAGACTGCTAAATAGCCATCAGCTTGCTAAATAGCCATCAGAATGCTAAATAACCATCAGACTCCTAAATAGCCATCAGACTGTTAAATAGCCATCAGACTGCTAAATAGCCATCAGTCTGCTAAATAGCCATCAGACTCCTAAATAGCCGTGAGACAGCTAAATAGCCTTCAGACTGCTAAATACCCATCAGACTGCTAAATAGCCATCAGACTGCTAAATAGCCATCAGACTGTTAAATAGCCATCAGACTGCTAAATAGCCATCAGAATGTTAAATAGCCATCAGACTCCTAAATTGCCGTGAGACAGCTAAATAGCCAGACTGCTATATATCCATCAGACTGCAAAATAGCCATCAGACTGTTAAATAGCCATCAGTCTGTAAAATAGCCATCAGACTGCTAAATCTCCATCAGACTGCTAAATAGCCATCAGTCTGTTAAATAGCCATCAGACTGCTAAATAGCCATCAGAATGTTAAATAGCAATCAGACTCCTAAATAGCCGTGAGACAGCTAAATAGCCATCAGACTGCTAAATAGCCATCAGATTGCTAAATAGCCATCAGACTGTTAAATAGCCATCAGACTGCTAAATAGCCATCAGACTGTTAAATAGCCATCAGTCTGTAAAATAGCCATAAGACTGCTAAATATCCATCAGACTGCTAAATATCCATCAGACTGCTAAATAGCCATCAGTCTGTTAAATAGCCATCAGACTGCTAAATAGCCATCAGTCTGTAAAATAGCCATCAGACTGCTAAATAGTCATCAGACTCCTAAATAGCCGTGAGACAGCTAAAAAAACATCACTGTTAAATAGCCATCAGACTGCTAAATAGCCATCAGTCTGTAAAATAGCCATCAGACTGCTAAATATCCGTCAGACTACTAAATAGCCATCAGTCTGTTAAATAGCCATCAGTCTGTAAAATAGCCATCAGACTGCTAAATACCCATCAGCCTGCTAAATAGCCATCAGACTGCTAAATAGCCATCAGACTGTTAAATAGCCATCAGACTGCTAAATAGCCATCAGAATGTTAAATAGCCATCAGACTCCTAAATCGCCGTGAGACAGCTAAATAGCCATCAGACTGCTAAATAGCAATCAGACTCCTAAATAGCCATCAGACTGCTATATATCCATCAGACTGCAAAATAGCCATCAGACTGTTAAATAGCCATCAGTCTGTAAAATAGCCATCAGACTGCTAAATACCCATCAGACTGCTAAATAGCCATCAGACTGCTAAATAGCCATCAGACTGTTAAATAGCCATCAGACTGCTAAATAGCCATCAGAATGTTAAATAGCCATCAGACTCCTAAATCGCCGTGAGACAGCTAAATAGCCATCAGACTGCTAAATAGCAATCAGACTCCTAAATAGCCATCAGACTGCTATATATCCATCAGACTGCAAAATAGCCATCAGACTGTTAAATAGCCATCAGTCTGTAAAATAGCCATCAGACTGCTAAATATCCATCAGACTGCTAAATATCCATCAGTCTGTTAAATAGCCATCATACTGCTAAATATCCATCAGACTGCTAAATAGCCATCAGACTGCTAAATAGCCATCATACTGCTAAATAGCCATCAGAATGTTAAATAGCAATCAGACTCCTAAATAGCCGTGAGACAGCTAAATAGCCATCAGACTGCTAAATAGCCATCAGACTCCTAAATAGCCGTGAGACAGCTAAATAGCCAACAGACTGCTAAATAGCCATCAGACTGCTAAATAGCCATCAGACTGCTAAATAGCCATCAGACTGCTAAATAGCCATTAGAATGTTAAATAGCCATCAGACTCCTAAATCGCCGTGAGACAGCTAAATAGCCATCAGACTGCTAAATAATAATCAGACTCCTAAATAGCCATCAGACTCCTAAATAGCCGCGAGACAGCTAAATAGCCATCAGACTCCTAAATAGCCATCAGACTCCTAAATAGCCGCGAGACAGCTAAATAGCCATCAGACTGCTAAATAGCAGTGAGACTGCTAAATATCCATCAGACTGCTAAATATCCATCAGTCTGTTAAATAGCCACCATACTGCTAAATATCCATCAGACTGCTAAATAGCCATCAGACTGCTAAATAGCCATCAGAATGTTAAATAGCCATCAGAATGCTCAATAACCATCAGACTCCTAAATAGCCATGAGACTGCTAAATAGCCATCAGAATGCTAAAAAACCATCAGACTCCTAAATAGCCATGAGACAGCTAAATAGCCGTCAGACTGCTAAATAGCCATCAGACTCCTAAATTGCCGTGAGACAGCTAAATAGCCATCAGACTGCTAAATAGCCATCAGACTGCTAAATATCCATCATACTGCTAAATAGCCATCAGACTGTTAAATAGCCATCAGTCTGTAAAATAGCCATCAGACTGCTAAATATCCATCAGACTGCTAAATAGCCATCAGTCTGTTAAATAGCCATCAGACTGCTAAATAGCCATCAGACTGCTAAATAGCCATCAGTCTGCTAAATAGCCATCAGACTGCTAAATAGCCATCAGACTGTTAAATAGCCATCAGTCTGTAAAATAGCCATCAGACTGCTAAATATCCATCAGACTGCTAAATATCCATCAGACTGCTAAATAGCCATCAATCTGTTAAATAGCCATCAGACTGCTACATAGCCATCAGACTGCTAAATAGCCATCAGTCTGTAAAATAGCCATCAGACTGCTAAATATCCATCAGACTGCTAAATATCCATCAGACTGCTAAATAGCCATAAGTCTGTTAAATAGCCATCATACTGCTAAATAGCCATCAGAATGTTAAATAGCAATCAGACTCCTAAATAGCCGTGAGACAGCTAAATAGCCATCAGACTGCTAAATAGCCATCAGAATGTTAAATAGCAATCAGACTGCTAAATTGCCGTGAGACAGCTAAATAGCCATCAGACTGCTGTATATCCATCAGACTGCAAAATAGCCATCAGACTTTTAAATAGCCATCAGTCTGTAAAATAGCCATCAGACTGCTAAATATCCATCAGACTGCTAAATATCCATCAGTCTGTTAAATAGCCATCATACTGCTAAATATCCATCAGACTGCTAAATAGCCATCAGACTGCTAAATAGCCATCAGAATGTTAAATAGCCATCAGACTCCTAAATAGCCGTGAGACAGCTAAATAGCCATCAGACTGCTAAATAGCCATCAGAATGTTAAATAGCCATCAGACTCCTAAATCGCCGTGAGACAGCTAAATAGCCATCAGACTGCTAAATAGCAATCAGACTCCTAAATAGCTATCAGACTGCTATATATCCATCAGACTGCAAAATAGCCATCAGACTGTTAAATAGCCATCAGTCTGTAAAATAGCCATCAGACTGCTAAATATCCATCAGACTGCTAAATATCCATCAGACTGCTAAATAGCCATCAATCTGTTAAATAGCCATCAGACTGCTACATAGCCATCAGACTGCTAAATAGCCATCAGTCTGTAAAATAGCCATCAGACTGCTAAATATCCATCAGACTGCTAAATATCCATCAGACTGCTAAATAGCCATAAGTCTGTTAAATAGCCATCATACTGCTAAATAGCCATCAGAATGTTAAATAGCAATCAGACTCCTAAATAGCCGTGAGACAGCTAAATAGCCATCAGACTGCTAAATAGCCATCAGACTCCTAAATAGCCGTGAGACAGCTAAATAGCCAACAGACTGCTAAATAGCCATCAGACTGCTAAATAGCCATCAGAATGTTAAATAGCAATCAGACTGCTAAATTGCCGTGAGACAGCTAAATAGCCATCAGACTGCTGTATATCCATCAGACTGCAAAATAGCCATCAGACTTTTAAATAGCCATCAGTCTGTAAAATAGCCATCAGACTGCTAAATATCCATCAGACTGCTAAATATCCATCAGTCTGTTAAATAGCCATCATACTGCTAAATATCCATCAGACTGCTAAATAGCCATCAGACTGCTAAATAGCCATCAGAATGTTAAATAGCCATCAGACTCCTAAATAGCCGTGAGACAGCTAAATAGCCATCAGACTGCTAAATAGCCATCAGAATGTTAAATAGCCATCAGACTCCTAAATCGCCGTGAGACAGCTAAATAGCCATCAGACTGCTAAATAGCAATCAGACTCCTAAATAGCTATCAGACTGCTATATATCCATCAGACTGCAAAATAGCCATCAGACTGTTAAATAGCCATCAGTCTGTAAAATAGCCATCAGACTGCTAAATATCCATCAGACTGCTAAATATCCATCAGACTGCTAAATAGCCATCAATCTGTTAAATAGCCATCAGACTGCTACATAGCCATCAGACTGCTAAATAGCCATCAGTCTGTAAAATAGCCATCAGACTGCTAAATATCCATCAGACTGCTAAATATCCATCAGACTGCTAAATAGCCATAAGTCTGTTAAATAGCCATCATACTGCTAAATAGCCATCAGAATGTTAAATAGCAATCAGACTCCTAAATAGCCGTGAGACAGCTAAATAGCCATCAGACTGCTAAATAGCCATCAGACTCCTAAATAGCCGTGAGACAGCTAAATAGCCAACAGACTGCTAAATAGCCATCAGACTGCTAAATAGCCATCAGACTGCTAAATAGCCATCAGACTGCTAAATAGCCATTAGAATGTTAAATAGCCATCAGACTCCTAAATCGCCGTGAGACAGCTAAATAGCCATCAGACTGCTAAATAATAATCAGACTCCTAAATAGCCATCAGACTCCTAAATAGCCGCGAGACAGCTAAATAGCCATCAGACTCCTAAATAGCCATCAGACTCCTAAATAGCCGCGAGACAGCTAAATAGCCATCAGACTGCTAAATAGCAGTGAGACTGCTAAATATCCATCAGACTGCTAAATATCCATCAGTCTGTTAAATAGCCACCATACTGCTAAATATCCATCAGACTGCTAAATAGCCATCAGACTGCTAAATAGCCATCAGAATGTTAAATAGCCATCAGAATGCTCAATAACCATCAGACTCCTAAATAGCCATGAGACTGCTAAATAGCCATCAGAATGCTAAAAAACCATCAGACTCCTAAATAGCCATGAGACAGCTAAATAGCCGTCAGACTGCTAAATAGCCATCAGACTCCTAAATTGCCGTGAGACAGCTAAATAGCCATCAGACTGCTAAATAGCCATCAGACTGCTAAATATCCATCATACTGCTAAATAGCCATCAGACTGTTAAATAGCCATCAGTCTGTAAAATAGCCATCAGACTGCTAAATATCCATCAGACTGCTAAATAGCCATCAGTCTGTTAAATAGCCATCAGACTGCTAAATAGCCATCCGACTGCTAAATAGCCATCAGTCTGCTAAATAGCCATCAGACTGCTAAATAGCCATCAGACTGTTAAATAGCCATCAGTCTGTAAAATAGCCATCAGACTGCTAAATATCCATCAGACTGCTAAATATCCATCAGACTGCTAAATAGCCATCAATCTGTTAAATAGCCATCAGACTGCTACATAGCCATCAGACTGCTAAATAGCCATCAGTCTGTAAAATAGCCATCAGACTGCTAAATATCCATCAGACTGCTAAATATCCATCAGACTGCTAAATAGCCATAAGTCTGTTAAATAGCCATCATACTGCTAAATAGCCATCAGAATGTTAAATAGCAATCAGACTCCTAAATAGCCGTGAGACAGCTAAATAGCCATCAGACTGCTAAATAGCCATCAGAATGTTAAATAGCAATCAGACTGCTAAATTGCCGTGAGACAGCTAAATAGCCATCAGACTGCTGTATATCCATCAGACTGCAAAATAGCCATCAGACTTTTAAATAGCCATCAGTCTGTAAAATAGCCATCAGACTGCTAAATATCCATCAGACTGCTAAATATCCATCAGTCTGTTAAATAGCCATCATACTGCTAAATATCCATCAGACTGCTAAATAGCCATCAGACTGCTAAATAGCCATCAGAATGTTAAATAGCCATCAGACTCCTAAATAGCCGTGAGACAGCTAAATAGCCATCAGACTGCTAAATAGCCATCAGAATGTTAAATAGCCATCAGACTCCTAAATCGCCGTGAGACAGCTAAATAGCCATCAGACTGCTAAATAGCAATCAGACTCCTAAATAGCTATCAGACTGCTATATATCCATCAGACTGCAAAATAGCCATCAGACTGTTAAATAGCCATCAGTCTGTAAAATAGCCATCAGACTGCTAAATAGCCATCAGACTGCTAAATAGCCATCAGACTGTTAAATAGCCATCAGACTGCTAAATAGCCATCAGAATGTTAAATAGCCATCAGACTCCTAAATCGCCGTGAGACAGCTAAATAGCCATCAGACTGCTAAATAGCAATCAGACTCCTAAATAGCCATCAGACTGCTATATATCCATCAGACTGCAAAATAGCCATCAGACTGTTAAATAGCCATCAGTCTGTAAAATAGCCATCAGACTGCTAAATATCCATCAGACTGCTAAATATCCATCAGTCTGTTAAATAGCCATCATACTGCTAAATATCCATCAGACTGCTAAATAGCCATCAGACTGCTAAATAGCCATCAGACTGCTAAATAGCCATCAGACTGCTAAATAGCCATCAGACTGCTAAATAGCAGTGAGACAGCTAAATAGCCATCAGACTGCTAAATAGCCATCAGACTCCTAAATAGCCGTGAGACAGCTAAATAGCCAACAGACTGCTAAATAGCCATCAGACTGCTAAATAGCCATCAGACTGCTAAATAGCCATCAGACTGCTAAATAGCCATTAGAATGTTAAATAGCCATCAGACTCCTAAATCGCCGTGAGACAGCTAAATAGCCATCAGACTGCTAAATAATAATCAGACTCCTAAATAGCCATCAGACTCCTAAATAGCCGCGAGACAGCTAAATAGCCATCAGACTGCTAAATAGCAGTGAGACTGCTAAATAGCCATCAGACTCCTAAATTGCCGTGAGACAGCTAAATATCCATCAGACTGCTAAATATCCATCAGTCTGTTAAATAGCCACCATACTGCTAAATATCCATCAGACTGCTAAATAGCCATCAGACTGCTAAATAGCCATCAGAATGTTAAATAGCCATCAGACTGCTAAATAGCCATCAGAATGCTCAATAACCATCAGACTCCTAAATAGCCATGAGACTGCTAAATAGCCATCAGAATGCTAAAAAACCATCAGACTCCTAAATAGCCATGAGACAGCTAAATAGCCGTCAGACTGCTAAATAGCCATCAGACTCCTAAATTGCCGTGAGACAGCTAAATAGCCATCAGACTGCTAAATAGCCATCAGACTGCTAAATATCCATCATACTGCTAAATAGCCGTGAGACAGCTAAATAGCCATCAGACTGCTAAATAGCCATCAGAATGTTAAATAGCAATCAGACTGCTAAATTGCCGTGAGACAGCTAAATAGCCATCAGACTGCTATATATCCATCAGACTGCAAAATAGCCATCAGACTTTTAAATAGCCATCAGTCTGTAAAATAGCCATCAGACTGCTAAATATCCATCAGACTGCTAAATATCCATCAGTCTGTTAAATAGCCATCATACTGCTAAATATCCATCAGACTGCTAAATAGCCATCAGACTGCTAAATAGCCATCAGAATGTTAAATAGCCATCAGACTCCTAAATAGCCGTGAGACAGCTAAATAGCCATCAGACTGCTAAATAGCCATCAGAATGTTAAATAGCCATCAGACTCCTAAATCGCCGTGAGACAGCTAAATAGCCATCAGACTGCTAAATAGCAATCAGACTCCTAAATAGCTATCAGACTGCTATATATCCATCAGACTGCAAAATAGCCATCAGACTGTTAAATAGCCATCAGTCTGTAAAATAGCCATCAGACTGCTAAATACCCATCAGACTGCTAAATAGCCATCAGACTGCTAAATAGCCATCAGACTGTTAAATAGCCATCAGACTGCTAAATAGCCATCAGAATGTTAAATAGCCATCAGACTCCTAAATCGCCGTGAGACAGCTAAATAGCCATCAGACTGCTAAATAGCAATCAGACTCCTAAATAGCCATCAGACTGCTATATATCCATCAGACTGCAAAATAGCCATCAGACTGTTAAATAGCCATCAGTCTGTAAAATAGCCATCAGACTGCTAAATATCCATCAGACTGCTAAATATCCATCAGTCTGTTAAATAGCCATCATACTGCTAAATATCCATCAGACTGCTAAATAGCCATCAGACTGCTAAATAGCCATCAGACTGCTAAATAGCCATCAGACTGCTAAATAGCCATCAGACTGCTAAATAGCAGTGAGACAGCTAAATAGCCATCAGACTGCTAAATAGCCATCAGACTCCTAAATAGCCGTGAGACAGCTAAATAGCCAACAGACTGCTAAATAGCCATCAGACTGCTAAATAGCCATCAGACTGCTAAATAGCCATCAGACTGCTAAATAGCCATTAGAATGTTAAATAGCCATCAGACTCCTAAATCGCCGTGAGACAGCTAAATAGCCATCAGACTGCTAAATAATAATCAGACTCCTAAATAGCCATCAGACTCCTAAATAGCCGCGAGACAGCTAAATAGCCATCAGACTGCTAAATAGCAGTGAGACTGCTAAATAGCCATCAGACTCCTAAATTGCCGTGAGACAGCTAAATAGCCATCAGACTGCTAAATATCCATCAGACTGCTAAATATCCATCAGTCTGTTAAATAGCCACCATACTGCTAAATATCCATCAGACTGCTAAATAGCCATCAGACTGCTAAATAGCCATCAGAATGTTAAATAGCCATCAGACTGCTAAATAGCCATCAGAATGCTCAATAACCATCAGACTCCTAAATAGCCATGAGACTGCTAAATAGCCATCAGAATGCTAAAAAAACATCAGACTCCTAAATAGCCATGAGACAGCTAAATAGCCGTCAGACTGCTAAATAGCCATCAGACTCCTAAATTGCCGTGAGACAGCTAAATAGCCATCAGACTGCTAAATAGCCATCAGACTGCTAAATATCCATCATACTGCTAAATAGCCATCAGACTGTTAAATAGCCATCAGTCTGTAAAATAGCCATCAGACTGCTAAATATCCATCAGACTGCTAAATAGCCATCAGTCTGTTAAATAGCCATCAGACTGCTAAATAGCCATCAGACTGCTAAATAGCCATCAGTCTGCTAAATAGCCATCAGACTGCTAAATAGCCATCAGACTGTTAAATAGCCATCAGTCTGTAAAATAGCCATCAGACTGCTAAATATCCATCAGACTGCTAAATATCCATCAGACTGCTAAATAACCATCAATCTGTTAAATAGCCATCAGACTGCTACATAGCCATCAGACTGCTAAATAGCCATCAGTCTGTAAAATAGCCATCAGACTGCTAAATATCCATCAGACTGCTAAATATCCATCAGACTGCTAAATAGCCATAAGTCTGTTAAATAGCCATCAGACTGCTAAATAGCCATCAGAATGTTAAATAGCAATCAGACTCCTAAATAGCCGTGAGACAGCTAAATAGCCATCAGACTGCTAAATAGCCATCAGAATGTTAAATAGCAATCAGACTGCTAAATTGCCGTGAGACAGCTAAATAGCCATCAGACTGCTATATATCCATCAGACTGCAAAATAGCCATCAGACTTTTAAATAGCCATCAGTCTGTAAAATAGCCATCAGACTGCTAAATATCCATCAGACTGCTAAATATCCATCAGTCTGTTAAATAGCCATCATACTGCTAAATATCCATCAGACTGCTAAATAGCCATCAGACTGCTAAATAGCCATCAGAATGTTAAATAGCCATCAGACTCCTAAATAGCCGTGAGACAGCTAAATAGCCATCAGACTGCTAAATAGCAATCAGACTGCTAAATAGCCATCAGACTGCTAAATAGCCATCAGACTGCTAAATAGCCATCAGAATGCTCAATAACCATCAGACTCCTAAATAGCCATGAGACTGCTAAATAGCCATCAGACTGCTAAATAGCCATCAGACTCCTAAATTGCCGTGAGACAGCTAAATAGCCATCAGACTGCTAAATAGCCATCAGACTGCTAAATATCCATCAGACTGCTAAATAGCCATCAGACTGTTAAATAGCCATCAGACTGTTAAATAGACATCAGTCTGTAAAATAGCCATCACACTGTTAAATATCCATCAGACTGCTAAATAGCCATCAGTCTGCTAAATAGCCATCAGACTGCTAAATAGCAGTGAGTCAGCTAAATAGCCATCAGACTGCTAAATACCCATCAGACTGATAAATAGCCATCAGTCTGCTAAATAGCCATCAGACTCCTAAATAGCCGTGAGTCAGCTAAATAGCCATCAGACTGCTAAATACCCATCAGACTGATAAATAGCCATCAGACTGCTAAATAGCCATCAGACTGTTAAATAGCGATCAGTCTGTAAAATAGCCATTAGACTGCTAAATATCCATCAGACTGCTAAATATCCATCAGACTGCTAAATAGCCATCAGTCTGTTAAATAGCCATCAGACTGCTAAATAGCCATCAGACTGCTAAATAGCCATCAGACTGCTAAATATCCATCAGACTGCTAAATAGCCATCAGTCTGTTAAATAGCCATCAGACTGCTAAATAGCCATCAGACTGCTAAATAGCCATCAGTCTTTAAAATAGCCATCAGACTGCTAAATATCCATCAGACTGCTAAATAGCCATCAGTCTGTTAAATAGCCATCAGACTGCTAAATAGCCATCAGAATGTTAAATAGCAATCAGACTCCTAAATAGCCGTGAGTCAGCTAAATAGCCATCAGACTGCTAAATACCCATCAGACTGATAAATAGCCATCAGACTGCTAAATAGCCATCAGACTGTTAAATAGCCATCAGTCTGTAAAATAGCCATTAGACTGCTAAATATCCATCAGACTGCTAAATATCCATTAGACTGCTAAATAGCCATCAGTCTGCTAAATATCCATCAGACTGCTAAATAGCCATCAGTCTGTTAAATAGCCATCAGACTCCTAAATAGCCGTGAGTCAGCTAAATAGCCATCAGACTGCTAAATACCCATCAGACTGATAAATAGCCATCAGACTGCTAAATAGCCATCAGACTGTTAAATAGCGATCAGTCTGTAAAATAGCCATTAGACTGCTAAATATCCATCAGACTGCTAAATATCCATCAGACTGCTAAATAGCCATCAGTCTGTTAAATAGCCATCAGACTGCTAAATAGCCATCAGACTGCTAAATAGCCATCAGACTGCTAAATATCCATCAGACTGCTAAATAGCCATCAGTCTGTTAAATAGCCATCAGACTGCTAAATAGCCATCAGACTGCTAAATAGCCATCAGTCTTTAAAATAGCCATCAGACTGCTAAATATCCATCAGACTGCTAAATAGCCATCAGTCTGTTAAATAGCCATCAGACTGCTAAATAGCCATCAGAATGTTAAATAGCAATCAGACTCCTAAATAGCCGTGAGTCAGCTAAATAGCCATCAGACTGCTAAATACCCATCAGACTGATAAATAGCCATCAGACTGCTAAATAGCCATCAGACTGTTAAATAGCCATCAGTCTGTAAAATAGCCATTAGACTGCTAAATATCCATCAGACTGCTAAATATCCATTAGACTGCTAAATAGCCATCAGTCTGCTAAATATCCATCAGACTGCTAAATAGCCATCAGTCTGTTAAATAGCCATCAGAATGTTAAATAGCCATCAGACTCCTAAATAGCCGTGAGACAGCTAAATAGCCATCAGACTGCTAAATAGCAGTGAGACAGCTAAATAGCCATCAGACTGCTAAATAGCCATCAGTCTGCTAAATAGCCATCAGACTCCTAAATAGCCGTGAGACTGCTAAATACCCATCAGACTGCTAAATAGCCATCAGACTGCTAAATAGCCATCAGACTGTTAAATAGCCATCAGACTGCTAAATAGCCATCAGAATGTTAAATCGCCGTGAGACAGCTAAATAGCCATCAGACTGCTAAATAGCAATCAGACTCCTAAATAGCCATCAGACTCCTAAATTGCCGTGAGACAGCTAAATAGCCATCAGACTGTTAAATAGCCATCAGTCTGTAAAATAGCCATCAGACTGCTAAATATCCATCAGACTGCTAAATATCCATCAGTCTGTTAAATAGCCATCATACTGCTAAATATCCATCAGACTGCTAAATAGCCATCAGACTGCTAAATAGCCATCAGACTGCTAAATAGCCATCAGACTGCTAAATAGCAGTGAGACAGCTAAATAGCCATCAGAATGCTAAATAGCCATCAGACTGCTAAATAGCCATCAGACTCCTAAATAGCCGCGAGACAGCTAAATAGCCAACAGACTGCTAAATACCCATCAGAATGCTAAATAGCCATCAGACTGCTAAATAGCCATCAGACTGTTAAATAGCCATCAGACTGCTAAATAGCCATCAGAATGTTAAATAGCCATCAGACTGCTAAATAGCCATCAGACTGCTAAATAGCCATGAGACAGCTAAATAACCATCAGACTCCTAAATAGCCATCAGACTGCTAAATAGCCATCAGATTCCTTAAAATGCCATCAGACTGCTAAATAGCCATCAGCTTGCTAAATAGCCATCAGAATGCTAAATAACCATCAGACTCCTAAATAGCCATCAGACTGCTAAATAGCCATCAGACTGTTAAATAGCCATCAGACTGCTAAATAGCCATCAGTCTGCTAAATAGCCATCAGACTCCTAAATAGCCGTGAGACAGCTAAATAGCCTTCAGACTGCTAAATACCCATCAGACTGCTAAATAGCCATCAGACTGCTAAATAGCCATCAGACTGTTAAATAGCCATCAGACTGCTAAATAGCCATCAGAATGTTAAATAGCCATCAGACTCCTAAATTGCCGTGAGACAGCTAAATAGCCAGACTGCTATATATCCATCAGACTGCAAAATAGCCATCAGACTGTTAAATAGCCATCAGTCTGTAAAATAGCCATCAGACTGCTAAATCTCCATCAGACTGCTAAATAGCCATCAGTATGTTAAATAGCCATCAGACTGCTAAATAGCCATCAGAATGTTAAATAGCAATCAGACTCCTAAATAGCCGTGAGACAGCTAAATAGCCATCAGACTGCTAAATAGACATCAGATTGCTAAATAGCCATCAGACTGTTAAATAGCCATCAGACTGCTAAATAGCCATCAGACTGTTAAATAGCCATCAGTCTGTAAAATAGCCATAAGACTGCTAAATATCCATCAGACTGCTAAATATCCATCAGACTGCTAAATAGCCATCAGTCTGTTAAATATCCATCAGACTGCTAAATAGCCATCAGTCTGTAAAATAGCCATCAGACTGCTAAATAGTCATCAGACTCCTAAATAGCCGTGAGACAGCTAAAAAAACATCAGTCTGTTAAATAGCCATCAGACTGCTAAATAGCCATCAGTCTGTAAAATAGCCATCAGACTGCTAAATATCCGTCAGACTGCTAAATAGCCATCAGCCTGCTAAATAGCCATCAGACTGCTAAATAGCCATCAGACTGTTAAATAGCCATCAGACTGCTAAATAACCATCAGAATGTTAAATAGCCATCAGACTCCTAAATCGTCGTGAGACAGCTAAATAGCCATCAGACTGCTAAATAGCAATCAGACTCCTAAATAGCCATCAGACTGCTATATATCCATCAGACTGCAAAATAGCCATCAGACTGTTAAATAGCCATCAGTCTGTAAAATAGCCATCAGACTGCTAAATACCCATCAGACTGCTAAATAGCCATCAGACTGCTAAATAGCCATCAGACTGTTAAATAGCCATCAGACTGCTAAATAGCCATCAGAATGTTAAATAGCCATCAGACTCCTAAATCGCCGTGAGACAGCTAAATAGCCATCAGACTGCTAAATAGCAATCAGACTCCTAAATAGCCATCAGACTGCTATATATCCATCAGACTGCAAAATAGCCATCAGACTGTTAAATAGCCATCAGTCTGTAAAATAGCCATCAGACTGCTAAATATCCATCAGACTGCTAAATATCCATCAGTCTGTTAAATAGCCATCATACTGCTAAATATCCATCAGACTGCTAAATAGCCATCAGACTGCTAAATAGCCATCAGACTGCTAAATAGCCATCAGACTGCTAAATAGCCATCAGACTGCTAAATAGCAGTGAGACAGCTAAATAGCCATCAGACTGCTAAATAGCCATCAGACTCCTAAATAGCCGTGAGACAGCTAAATAGCCAACAGACTGCTAAATAGCCATCAGACTGCTAAATAGCCATCAGACTGCTAAATAGCCATCAGACTGCTAAATAGCCATTAGAATGTTAAATAGCCATCAGACTCCTAAATCGCCGTGAGACAGCTAAATAGCCATCAGACTGCTAAATAATAATCAGACTCCTAAATAGCCATCAGACTCCTAAATAGCCGCGAGACAGCTAAATAGCCATCAGACTGCTAAATAGCAGTGAGACTGCTAAATAGCCATCAGACTCCTAAATTGCCGTGAGACAGCTAAATAGCCATCAGACTGCTAAATATCCATCAGACTGCTAAATATCCATCAGTCTGTTAAACAGCCACCATACTGCTAAATATCCATCAGACTGCTAAATAGCCATCAGACTGCTAAATAGCCATCAGAATGTTAAATAGCCATCAGACTGCTAAATAGCCATCAGAATGCTCAATAACCATCAGACTCCTAAATAGCCATGAGACTGCTAAATAGCCATCAGAATGCTAAAAAACCATCAGACTCCTAAATAGCCATGAGACAGCTAAATAGCCGTCAGACTGCTAAATAGCCATCAGACTCCTAAATTGCCGTGAGACAGCTAAATAGCCATCAGACTGCTAAATAGCCATCATACTGCTAAATAGCCATCAGACTGTTAAATAGCCATCAGTCTGTAAAATAGCCATCAGACTGCTAAATATCCATCAGACTGCTAAATAGCCATCAGTCTGTTAAATAGCCATCAGACTGCTAAATAGCCATCAGTCTGCTAAATAGCCATCAGACTGCTAAATAGCCATCAGACTGTTAAATAGCCATCAGTCTGTAAAATAGCCATCAGACTGCTAAATATCCATCAGACTGCTAAATATCCATCAGACTGCTAAATAGCCATCAATCTGTTAAATAGCCATCAGACTGCTACATAGCCATCAGACTGCTAAATAGCCATCAGTCTGTAAAATAGCCATCAGACTGCTAAATATCCATCAGACTGCTAAATATCCATCAGACTGCTAAATAGCCATAAGTCTGTTAAATAGCCATCAGACTGCTAAATAGCCATCAGAATGTTAAATAGCAATCAGACTCCTAAATAGCCGTGAGACAGCTAAATAGCCATCAGACTGCTAAATAGCCATCAGAATGTTAAATAGCAATCAGACTGCTAAATTGCCGTGAGACAGCTAAATAGCCATCAGACTGCTAAATAGCCATCAGACTGCATAATAGCCATCAGACTTTTAAATAGCCATCAGTGTCACGTTCCTGACCTGTTTTCTGTTTAGTTTTGTGTGTTAGTTGGTCAGGACGTGAGTTTGGGTGGGCATTCTATGTTTTCTGTTTCTGTGTTGGTTTTTGGGTTGCCTGGTATGGCTCTTAATTAGAGGCAGGTGTTTGGCGTTCCTCTAATTAAGAGTCATATTTAGGTAGGCGTTGTCACAGTGTTCGTTGTGGGTGATTGTCTCCTGTGTCAGTGTTTGTCGCACCATACGGGACTGTTACGGTTTGTTCATTTCATGTAGGCTATTTTTTCCCTGTTCGTGCGTTCTCGTGTTTATGTATGTTCGTCGTTCAGGTCTGTCTACTTTCGTTTTGTTATTTTGTATCATTATCAAGTATAGTTCGTTTTCGTCTTGTCTTTAATAAATATTATGTGTTCGCAACCCGCTGCGCCTTGGTTCCCTCAATACTCCTCCTCTTCTTATGAAGAGAGAGAGGAACGCCGTTACAGAATCACCCACCATACCAGAGCCAAGCAGCGGAGTCAACGGAGTAAGGGACAGGAAAAGAAGGAGCAATGGACATGGGACGATATATTGGACGGAAAGGGTTGCTACACTTGGGAGGAGATCCTGGCTGGTAGGGATCGCCTCCCATGGGAACAGCTGGAGGCACTGAGAAGAGCAGAGGCTACCGGAGAGAGGAACCGGAGCTATGAGGGAACGCGTCTGGCACGGAAGCCCAAAAAGCCCGTAAGTAATTCCCAAAAATTTCTTGGGGGGGGCTAGAAGGTAGTGGGCCAAGGGCAGGTAGGAGACCTGCGCCCACTTCCCAGGCTTACCGTGGAGAGCGGGAGTACGGGCAGGCGCCGTGTTACGCAGTAGAGCGCACGGTGTCTCCTGTACGAGTGCATAGCCCGGTGCGGGTTATTCCACCTCCCCGCACTGGTAGGGCTAGATTGGGCATTGAGCCAGGTGTCATGAGGCCGGCTCAACGCGTCTGGTCTCCAGTGCGTCTCCTCGGGCCGGCATACATGGCACCTGCCTTACGCATGGTTTCCCCGGTTCGCCTACACAGCCCGGTGCGGGTTATTCCACCTCCCCGCACTGGGCGGGCGACCGGGAGCATTCAACCAGGTAAGGTTGGGCAGGCTCAATGCTCAAGAGAGCCAGTACGCCTCCACGGTCCGGTATTTCCGGCGCCACCTCCCCGCCCCAGCCTAGTACCTACAGTGCCTACACTACGCACTAGGCTACCAGTGCGTCTCCTGAGCCCTGTTCCTCCTCTACGCACTCTCCCTGTAGTGCGTGTATCCAGTTCGGTGCCTCCAGTTCCGGCACCACGCACTAAGCCTCCTGTGCGTCTCCAGAGCCCTGTACACACTGTTTCTTCTCCCCTACTAATCCTGATGTGCTTGTCCTCAGCCCGGTGTCACCAGTGCCGGTACCACGCACCAGGTATAGAGTGGGCTTTGAGAGTACAGTGTGCCCTGTCCCTGCTCCCCGCACTAGTATGAAGGTGCGTGTCCTTAGCCCGGTGCCTCCAGTTCCGGCACCACGCACCAGGTCTACAGTGCGCATTATCCGGCCAGAGCCATCCGTCTCACCAGCGCCATCTGAGCCATCCGTCTCACCAGCGCCATCTGAGCCATCCGTCTCACCAGCGCCATCTGAGCCATCCGTCTCCCCAGCGCCGTCTGAGCCATCCGTCTGCAATGAGCCTGCAAAGCCGCCCGTCTGCCATGAGCCTGCAAAGCCGCCCGTCTGCCATGAGCCTACAGAGCCGTCCGCCAGACAGGAGCCGCTAGAGCCGCCCGCCAGACAGGAGCCGCTAGAGCCGTCCGTCAGACAGGATCTGCCAGAGCCGCCAACCAGACAGGATCTGCCAGAGCCGCCAACCAGACAGGATCTGCCAGAGCCGCCAACCAGACAGGATCTGCCAGAGCCGCCAATCAGACAGGATCTGCCAGAGCCGCCAGCGAGCCATGAGCGGCCAGAGCCGTCAGCCTGCCATGAGCGTCGAGAGCCGTCAGCCTGCCATGAGCGTCGAGAGCCGTCAGCCAGCCATGAGCGTCGAGAGCCGTCAGCCAGCCATGAGCGTCGAGAGCCGTCAGCCAGCCATGAGCGTCGAGAGCCGTCAGCCTGCCATGAGCGTCCAGATTCGTCAGTCAGCCATGAGCTGCCCTTCAGCCAGAAAAGGCTATATACCCAGAACTGCCCCTCAGTCCAGAGCTGTCTCTCTGTCCGGAGCTGCCTTTCAGTCCGGAGTTGCCCCTCTATCATGATCTCCCTCTCTATCTTGATCTACCTCTTTATTCTTATCTATCCCTCTGTCTGGTGCTATCCCTCTGTCTTGATCAATCTCTCTGTCCCGGTGCTGTCCCTATCAGTGATGTTACTAAGAAGATTTTGTGGGGGTAAAAGGAGGGTGGACATTCTTAGGGGGAGATGGAGGCTAGGATGGATTATGGTGGGGTGGGAACCACGCCCGGAGCCTAAGCCACCACCGTGGTCAGATGCCCACCCAGACCCTCCCCTGGACTTTTTGGTGATGCGTTCGGAGTACGCATCTTGAGGGGGGGGTTATGTCACGTTCCTGACCTGTTTTCTGTTTAGTTTTGTGTGTTAGTTGGTCAGGACGTGAGTTTGGGTGGGCATTCTATGTTTTCTGTTTCTGTGTTGGTTTTTGGGTTGCCTGGTATGGCTCTTAATTAGAGGCAGGTGTTTGGCGTTCCTCTAATTAAGAGTCATATTTAGGTAGGCGTTGTCACAGTGTTCGTTGTGGGTGATTGTCTCCTGTGTCAGTGTTTGTCGCACCATACGGGACTGTTACGGTTTGTTCATTTCATGTAGGCTATTTTTTCCCTGTTCGTGCGTTCTCGTGTTTATGTATGTTCGTCGTTCAGGTCTGTCTACTTTCGTTTTGTTATTTTGTATCATTATCAAGTATAGTTCGTTTTCGTCTTGTCTTTAATAAATATTATGTGTTCGCAACCCGCTGCGCCTTGGTTCCCTCAATACTCCTCCTCTTCTTATGAAGAGAGAGAGGAACGCCGTTACAATCAGTCTGTAAAATAGCCATCAGACTGCTAAATATCCATCAGACTGCTAAATAATCATCAGTCTGTTAAATAGCCATCATACTGCTAAATATCCATCAGACTGCTAAATAGCCATCAGACTGCTAAATAGCCATCAGAATGTTAAATAGCCATCAGACTCCTAAATAGCCGTGAGACAGCTAAATAGCCATCAGACTGCTAAATAGCAATCAGACTGCTAAATAGCCATCAGACTGCTAAATAGCCATCAGACTGCTAAATAGCCATCAGAATGCTCAATAACCATCAGACTCCTAAATAGCCATGAGACTGCTAAATAGCCATCAGACTGCTAAATAGCCATCAGACTCCTAAATTGCCGTGAGACAGCTAAATAGCCATCAGACTGCTAAATAGCCATCAGACTGCTAAATATCCATCAGACTGCTAAATAGCCATCAGACTGTTAAATAGCCATCAGACTGTTAAATAGCCATCAGTCTGTAAAATAGCCATCAGACTGCTAAATATCAATCAGACTGCTAAATAGCCATCAGTCTGCTAAATAGCCATCAGACTGCTAAATAGCAGTGAGTCAGCTAAATAGCCATCAGACTGCTAAATACCCATCAGACTGATAAATAGCCATCAGTCTGCTAAATAGCCATCAGACTCCTAAATAGCCGTGAGTCAGCTAAATAGCCATCAGACTGCTAAATACCCATCAGACTGATAAATAGCCATCAGACTGCTAAATAGCCATCAGACTGTTAAATAGCGATCAGTCTGTAAAATAGCCATTAGACTGCTAAATATCCATCAGACTGCTAAATATCCATCAGACTGCTAAATAGCCATCAGTCTGTTAAATAGCCATCAGACTGCTAAATAGCCATCAGACTGCTAAATAGCCATCAGACTGCTAAATATCCATCAGACTGCTAAATAGCCATCAGTCTGTTAAATAGCCATCAGACTGCTAAATAGCCATCAGACTGCTAAATAGCCATCAGTCTGTAAAATAGCCATCAGACTGCTAAATATCCATCAGACTGCTAAATAGCCATCAGTCTGTTAAATAGCCATCAGACTGCTAAATAGCCATCAGAATGTTAAATAGCAATCAGACTCCTAAATAGCCGTGAGTCAGCTAAATAGCCATCAGACTGCTAAATACCCATCAGACTGATAAATAGCCATCAGACTGCTAAATAGCCATCAGACTGTTAAATAGCCATCAGTCTGTAAAATAGCCATTAGACTGCTAAATATCCATCAGACTGCTAAATATCCATTAGACTGCTAAATAGCCATCAGTCTGCTAAATATCCATCAGACTGCTAAATAGCCATCAGTCTGTTAAATAGCCATCAGAATGTTAAATAGCCATCAGACTCCTAAATAGCCGTGAGACAGCTAAATAGCCATCAGACTGCTAAATAGCAGTGAGACAGCTAAATAGCCATCAGACTGCTAAATAGCCATCAGTCTGCTAAATAGCCATCAGACTCCTAAATAGCCGTGAGACTGCTAAATACCCATCAGACTGCTAAATAGCCATCAGACTGCTAAATAGCCATCAGACTGTTAAATAGCCATCAGACTGCTAAATAGCCATCAGAATGTTAAATCGCCGTGAGACAGCTAAATAGCCATCAGACTGCTAAATAGCAATCAGACTCCTAAATAGCCATCAGACTCCTAAATTGCCGTGAGACAGCTAAATAGCCATCAGACTGCTATATATCCATCAGACTGCAAAATAGCCATCAGACTGTTAAATAGCCATCAGTCTGTAAAATAGCCATCAGACTGCTAAATATCCATCAGACTGCTAAATATCCATCAGTCTGTTAAATAGCCATCATACTGCTAAATATCCATCAGACTGCTAAATAGCCATCAGACTGCTAAATAGCCATCAGACTGCTAAATAGCCATCAGACTGCTAAATAGCAGTGAGACAGCTAAATAGCCATCAGAATGCTAAATAGCCATCAGACTGCTAAATAGCCATCAGACTCCTAAATAGCCGTGAGACAGCTAAATAGCCAACAGACTGCTAAATACCCATCAGAATGCTAAATAGCCATCAGACTGCTAAATAGCCATCAATCTGTTAAATAGCCATCAGACTGCTACATAGCCATCAGACTGCTAAATAGCCATCAGTCTGTAAAATAGCCATCAGACTGCTAAATATTCATCAGACTGCTAAATATCCATCAGACTGCTAAATAGCCATAAGTCTGTTAAATAGCCATCAGACTGCTAAATAGCCATCAGAATGTTAAATAGCAATCAGACTCCTAAATAGCCGTGAGACAGCTAAATAGCCATCAGACTGCGAAATAGCCATCAGAATGTTAAATAGCAATCAGACTGCTAAATTGCCGTGAGACAGCTAAATAGCCATCAGACTGCTATATATCCATCAGACTGCAAAATAGCCATCAGACTTTTAAATAGCCATCAGTCTGTAAAATAGCCATCAGACTGCTAAATATCCATCAGACTGCTAAATATCCATCAGTCTGTTAAATAGCCATCATACTGCTAAATATCCATCAGACTGCTAAATAGCCATCAGACTGCTAAATAGCCATCAGAATGTTAAATAGCCATCAGACTCCTAAATAGCCGTGAGACAGCTAAATAGCCATCAGACTGCTAAATAGCAATCAGACTGCTAAATAGCCATCAGACTGCTAAATAGCCATCAGACTGCTAAATAGCCATCAGAATGCTCAATAACCATCAGACTCCTAAATAGCCATGAGACTGCTAAATAGCCATCAGACTGCTAAATAGCCATCAGACTCCTAAATTGCCGTGAGACAGCTAAATAGCCATCAGACTGCTAAATAGCCATCAGATTGCTAAATATCCATCAGACTGTTAAATAGCCATCAGACTGTTAAATAGCCATCAGTCTGTAAAATAGCCATCTGACTGCTAAATATCCATCAGACTGCTAAATAGCCATCAGTCTGCTAAATAGCCATCAGACTGCTAAATAGCAGTGAGTCAGCTAAATAGCCATCAGACTGCTAAATACCCATCAGACTGATAAATAGCCATCAGTCTGCTAAATAGCCATCAGACTCCTAAATAGCCGTGAGTCAGCTAAATAGCCATCAGACTGCTAAATACCCATCAGACTGATAAATAGCCATCAGACTGCTAAATAGCCATCAGACTGTTAAATAGCGATCAGTCTGTAAAATAGCCATTAGACTGCTAAATATCCATCAGACTGCTAAATATCCATCAGACTGCTAAATAGCCATCAGTCTGTTAAATAGCCATCAGACTGCTAAATAGCCATCAGACTGCTAAATAGCCATCAGACTGCTAAATATCCATCAGACTGCTAAATAGCCATCAGTCTGTTAAATAGCCATCAGACTGCTAAATAGCCATCAGACTGCTAAATAGCCATCAGTCTGTAAAATAGCCATCAGACTGCTAAATATCCATCAGACTGCTAAATAGCCATCAGTCTGTTAAATAGCCATCAGACTGCTAAATAGCCATCAGAATGTTAAATAGCAATCAGACTCCTAAATAGCCGTGAGTCAGCTAAATAGCCATCAGACTGCTAAATACCCATCAGACTGATAAATAGCCATCAGACTGCTAAATAGCCATCAGACTGTTAAATAGCCATCAGTCTGTAAAATAGCCATTAGACTGCTAAATATCCATCAGACTGCTAAATATCCATTAGACTGCTAAATAGCCATCAGTCTGCTAAATATCCATCAGACTGCTAAATAGCCATCAGTCTGTTAAATAGCCATCAGAATGTTAAATAGCCATCAGACTCCTAAATAGCCGTGAGACAGCTAAATATCCATCAGACTGCTAAATAGCAGTGAGACAGCTAAATAGCCATCAGACTGCTAAATAGCCATCAGTCTGCTAAATAGCCATCAGACTCCTAAATAGCCGTGAGACTGCTAAATACCCATCAGACTGCTAAATAGCCATCAGACTGCTAAATAGCCATCAGACTGTTAAATAGCCATCAGACTGCTAAATAGCCATCAGAATGTTAAATCGCCGTGAGACAGCTAAATAGCCATCAGACTGCTAAATAGCAATCAGACTCCTAAATAGCCATCAGACTCCTAAATTGCCGTGAGACAGCTAAATAGCCATCAGACTGCTATATATCCATCAGACTGCAAAATAGCCATCAGACTGTTAAATAGCCATCAGTCTGTAAAATAGCCATCAGACTGCTAAATATCCATCAGACTGCTAAATATCCATCAGTCTGTTAAATAGCCATCATACTGCTAAATATCCATCAGACTGCTAAATAGCCATCAGACTGCTAAATAGCCATGAGACAGCTAAATAACCATCAGACTCCTAAATAGCCATCAGAATGCTAAATAACCATCAGACTCCTAAATAGCCATCAGACTGCTAAATAGCCATCAGACTGTTAAATAGCCATCAGACTGCTAAATAGCCATCAGTCTGCTAAATAGCCATCAGACTCCTAAATAGCCGTGAGACAGCTAAATAGCCAACAGACTGCTAAATACCCATCAGAATGCTAAATAGCCATCAGACTGCTAAATAGCCATCAGACTGTTAAATAGCCATCAGACTGCTAAATAGCCATCAGAATGTTAAATAGCCATCAGACTGCTAAATAGCCATCAGACTGCTAAATAGCCATGAGACAGCTAAATAACCATCAGACTCCTAAATAGCCATCAGACTGCTAAATAGCCATCAGATTCCTAAATAGCCATCAGACTGCTAAATAGCCATCAGCTTGCTAAATAGCCATCAGAATGCTAAATAACCATCAGACTCCTAAATAGCCATCAGACTGCTAAATAGCCATCAGACTGTTAAATAGCCATCAGACTGCTAAATAGCCATCAGTCTGCTAAATAGCCATCAGACTCCTAAATAGCCGTGAGACAGCTAAATAGCCTTCAGACTGCTAAATACCCATCAGACTGCTAAATAGCCATCAGACTGCTAAATAGCCATCAGACTGCTAAATAGCCATCAGAATGCTCAATAACCATCAGACTCCTAAATAGCCATGAGACTGCTAAATAGCCATCAGACTGCTAAATAGCCATCAGACTCCTAAATTGCCGTGAGACAGCTAAATAGCCATCAGACTGCTAAATAGCCATCAGACTGCTAAATATCCATCAGACTGCTAAATAGCCATCAGACTGTTAAATAGCCATCAGACTGTTAAATAGCCATCAGTCTGTAAAATAGCCATCAGACTGCTAAATATCCATCAGACTGCTAAATAGCCATCAGTCTGCTAAATAGCCATCAGACTGCTAAATAGCAGTGAGTCAGCTAAATAGCCATCAGACTGCTAAATACCCATCAGACTGATAAATAGCCATCAGTCTGCTAAAAGGCCATCAGACTCCTAAATAGCCGTGAGTCAGCTAAATAGCCATCAGACTGCTAAATACCCATCAGACTGATAAATAGCCATCAGACTGCTAAATAGCCATCAGACTGTTAAATAGCGATCAGTCTGTAAAATAGCCATTAGACTGCTAAATATCCATCAGACTGCTAAATATCCATCAGACTGCTAAATAGCCATCAGTCTGTTAAATAGCCATCAGACTGCTAAATAGCCATCAGACTGCTAAATAGCCATCAGACTGCTAAATATCCATCAGACTGCTAAATAGCCATCAGTCTGTTAAATAGCCATCAGACTGCTAAATAGCCATCAGACTGCTAAATAGCCATCAGTCTGTAAAATAGCCATCAGACTGCTAAATATCCATCAGACTGCTAAATAGCCATCAGTCTGTTAAATAGCCATCAGACTGCTAAATAGCCATCAGAATGTTAAATAGCAATCAGACTCCTAAATAGCCGTGAGTCAGCTAAATAGCCATCAGACTGCTAAATACCCATCAGACTGATAAATAGCCATCAGACTGCTAAATAGCCATCAGACTGTTAAATAGCCATCAGTCTGTAAAATAGCCATTAGACTGCTAAATATCCATCAGACTGCTAAATATCCATTAGACTGCTAAATAGCCATCAGTCTGCTAAATATCCATCAGACTGCTAAATAGCCATCAGTCTGTTAAATAGCCATCAGAATGTTAAATAGCCATCAGACTCCTAAATAGCCGTGAGACAGCTAAATAGCCATCAGACTGCTAAATAGCAGTGAGACAGCTAAATAGCCATCAGACTGCTAAATAGCCATCAGTCTGCTAAATAGCCATCAGACTCCTAAATAGCCGTGAGACTGCTAAATACCCATCAGACTGCTAAATAGCCATCAGACTGCTAAATAGCCATCAGACTGTTAAATAGCCATCAGACTGCTAAATAGCCATCAGAATGTTAAATCGCCGTGAGACAGCTAAATAGCCATCAGACTGCTAAATAGCAATCAGACTCCTAAATAGCCATCAGACTCCTAAATTGCCGTGAGACAGCTAAATAGCCATCAGACTGCTATATATCCATCAGACTGCAAAATAGCCATCAGACTGTTAAATAGCCATCAGTCTGTAAAATAGCCATCAGACTGCTAAATATCCATCAGACTGCTAAATATCCATCAGTCTGTTAAATAGCCATCATACTGCTAAATATCCATCAGACTGCTAAATAGCCATCAGACTGCTAAATAGCCATGAGACAGCTAAATAACCATCAGACTCCTAAATAGCCATCAGAATGCTAAATAGCCATCAGAATGTTAAATAGCCATCAGACTGCTAAATAGCAATCAGACTGCTAAATAGCCATCAGACTGCTAAATAGCCATCAGACTGCTAAATAGCCATCAGAATGCTCAATAACCATCAGACTCCTAAATAGCCATGAGACTGCTAAATAGCCATCAGACTGCTAAATAGCCATCAGACTCCTAAATTGCCGTGAGACAGCTAAATAGCCATCAGACTGCTAAATAGCCATCAGACTGCTAAATATCCATCAGACTGCTAAATAGCCATCAGACTGTTAAATAGCCATCAGACTGTTAAATAGCCATCAGTCTGTAAAATAGCCATCAGACTGCTAAATATCCATCAGACTGCTAAATAGCCATCAGTCTGCTAAATAGCCATCAGACTGCTAAATAGCAGTGAGTCAGCTAAATAGCCATCAGACTGCTAAATACCCATCAGACTGATAAATAGCCATCAGTCTGCTAAATAGCCATCAGACTCCTAAATAGCCGTGAGTCAGCTAAATAGCCATCAGACTGCTAAATACCCATCAGACTGATAAATAGCCATCAGACTGCTAAATAGCCATCAGACTGTTAAATAGCGATCAGTCTGTAAAATAGCCATTAGACTGCTAAATATCCATCAGACTGCTAAATATCCATCAGACTGCTAAATAGCCATCAGTCTGTTAAATAGCCATCAGACTGCTAAATAGCCATCAGACTGCTAAATAGCCATCAGACTGCTAAATATCCATCAGACTGCTAAATAGCCATCAGTCTGTTAAATAGCCATCAGACTGCTAAATAGCCATCAGACTGCTAAATAGCCATCAGTCTGTAAAATAGCCATCAGACTGCTAAATATCCATCAGACTGCTAAATAGCCATCAGTCTGTTAAATAGCCATCAGACTGCTAAATAGCCATCAGAATGTTAAATAGCAATCAGACTCCTAAATAGCCGTGAGTCAGCTAAATAGCCATCAGACTGCTAAATACCCATCAGACTGATAAATAGCCATCAGACTGCTAAATAGCCATCAGACTGTTAAATAGCCATCAGTCTGTAAAATAGCCATTAGACTGCTAAATATCCATCAGACTGCTAAATATCCATTAGACTGCTAAATAGCCATCAGTCTGCTAAATATCCATCAGACTGCTAAATAGCCATCAGTCTGTTAAATAGCCATCAGAATGTTAAATAGCCATCAGACTCCTAAATAGCCGTGAGACAGCTAAATAGCCATCAGACTGCTAAATAGCAGTGAGACAGCTAAATAGCCATCAGACTGCTAAATAGCCATCAGACTCCTAAATAGCCGTGAGACTGCTAAATACCCATCAGACTGCTAAATAGCCATCAGACTGCTAAATAGCCATCAGACTGTTAAATAGCCATCAGACTGCTAAATAGCCATCAGAATGTTAAATCGCCGTGAGACAGCTAAATAGCCATCAGACTGCTAAATAGCAATCAGACTCCTAAATAGCCATCAGACTCCTAAATTGCCGTGAGACAGCTAAATAGCCATCAGACTGCTATATATCCATCAGACTGCAAAATAGCCATCAGACTGTTAAATAGCCATCAGTCTGTAAAATAGCCATCAGACTGCTAAATATCCATCAGACTGCTAAATATCCATCAGTCTGTTAAATAGCCATCATACTGCTAAATATCCATCAGACTGCTAAATAGCCATCAGACTGCTAAATAGCCATCAGACTGCTAAATAGCCATCAGACTGCTAAATAGCAGTGAGACAGCTAAATAGCCATCAGAATGCTAAATAGCCATCAGACTGCTAAATAGCCATCAGACTCCTAAATAGCCGTGAGACAGCTAAATAGCCAACAGACTGCTAAATACCCATCAGAATGCTAAATAGCCATCAGACTGCTAAATAGCCATCAGACTGTTAAATAGCCATCAGACTGCTAAATATCCATCAGACTGCTAAATAGCCATCAATCTGTTAAATAGCCATCAGACTGCTACATAGCCATCAGACTGCTAAATAGCCATCAGTCTGTAAAATAGCCATCAGACTGCTAAATATCCATCAGACTGCTAAATATCCATCAGACTGCTAAATAGCCATAAGTCTGTTAAATAGCCATCAGACTGCTAAATAGCCATCAGAATGTTAAATAGCAATCAGACTCCTAAATAGCCGTGAGACAGCTAAATAGCCATCAGACTGCTAAATAGCCATCAGAATGTTAAATAGCAATCAGACTGCTAAATTGCCGTGAGACAGCTAAATAGCCATCAGACTGCTATATATCCATCAGACTGCAAAATAGCCATCAGACTTTTAAATAGCCATCAGTCTGTAAAATAGCCATCAGACTGCTAAATATCCATCAGACTGCTAAATATCCATCAGTCTGTTAAATAGCCATCATACTGCTAAATATCCATCAGACTGCTAAATAGCCATCAGACTGCTAAATAGCCATCAGAATGTTAAATAGCCATCAGACTCCTAAATAGCCGTGAGACAGCTAAATAGCCATCAGACTGCTAAATAGCAATCAGACTGCTAAATAGCCATCAGACTGCTAAATAGCCATCAGACTGCTAAATAGCCATCAGAATGCTCAATAACCATCAGACTCCTAAATAGCCATGAGACTGCTAAATAGCCATCAGACTGCTAAATAGCCATCAGACTCCTAAATTGCCGTGAGACAGCTAAATAGCCATCAGACTGCTAAATAGCCATCAGACTGCTAAATATCCATCAGACTGCTAAATAGCCATCAGACTGCTAAATATCCATCAGACTGCTAAATAGCCATCAGTCTGCTAAATAGCCATCAGACTGCTAAATAGCAGTGAGTCAGCTAAATAGCCATCAGACTGCTAAATACCCATCAGACTGATAAATAGCCATCAGTCTGCTAAATAGCCATCAGACTCCTAAATAGCCGTGAGTCAGCTAAATAGCCATCAGACTGCTAAATACCCATCAGACTGATAAATAGCCATCAGACTGCTAAATAGCCATCAGACTGTTAAATAGCGATCAGTCTGTAAAATAGCCATTAGACTGCTAAATATCCATCAGACTGCTAAATATCCATCAGACTGCTAAATAGCCATCAGTCTGTTAAATAGCCATCAGACTGCTAAATAGCCATCAGACTGCTAAATAGCCATCAGACTGCTAAATATCCATCAGACTGCTAAATAGCCATCAGTCTGTTAAATAGCCATCAGACTGCTAAATAGCCATCAGACTGCTAAATAGCCATCAGTCTGTAAAATAGCCATCAGACTGCTAAATATCCATCAGACTGCTAAATAGCCATCAGTCTGTTAAATAGCCATCAGACTGCTAAATAGCCATCAGAATGTTAAATAGCAATCAGACTCCTAAATAGCCGTGAGTCAGCTAAATAGCCATCAGACTGCTAAATACCCATCAGACTGATAAATAGCCATCAGACTGCTAAATAGCCATCAGACTGTTAAATAGCCATCAGTCTGTAAAATAGCCATTAGACTGCTAAATATCCATCAGACTGCTAAATATCCATTAGACTGCTAAATAGCCATCAGTCTGCTAAATATCCATCAGACTGCTAAATAGCCATCAGTCTGTTAAATAGCCATCAGAATGTTAAATAGCCATCAGACTCCTAAATAGCCGTGAGACAGCTAAATAGCCATCAGACTGCTAAATAGCAGTGAGACAGCTAAATAGCCATCAGACTGCTAAATAGCCATCAGTCTGCTAAATAGCCATCAGACTCCTAAATAGCCGTGAGACTGCTAAATACCCATCAGACTGCTAAATAGCCATCAGACTGCTAAATAGCCATCAGACTGTTAAATAGCCATCAGACTGCTAAATCGCCGTGAGACAGCTAAATAGCCATCAGACTGCTAAATAGCAATCAGACTCCTAAATAGCCATCAGACTCCTAAATTGCCGTGAGACAGCTAAATAGCCATCAGACTGCTATATATCCATCAGACTGCAAAATAGCCATCAGACTGTTAAATAGCCATCAGTCTGTAAAATAGCCATCAGACTGCTAAATATCCATCAGACTGCTAAATATCCATCAGTCTGTTAAATAGCCATCATACTGCTAAATATCCATCAGACTGCTAAATAGCCATCAGACTGCTAAATAGCCATGAGACAGCTAAATAACCATCAGACTCCTAAATAGCCATCAGAATGCTAAATAACCATCAGACTCCTAAATAGCCATCAGACTGCTAAATAGCCATCAGACTGTTAAATAGCCATCAGACTGCTAAATAGCCATCAGTCTGCTAAATAGCCATCAGACTCCTAAATAGCCGTGAGACAGCTAAATAGCCAACAGACTGCTAAATACCCATCAGAATGCTAAATAGCCATCAGACTGCTAAATAGCCATCAGACTGTTAAATAGCCATCAGACTGCTAAATAGCCATCAGAATGTTAAATAGCCATCAGACTGCTAAATAGCCATCAGACTGCTAGATAGCCATGAGACAGCTAAATAACCATCAGACTCCTAAATAGCCATCAGACTGCTAAATAGCCATCAGATTCCTAAATAGCCATCAGACTGCTAAATAGCCATCAGCTTGCTAAATAGCCATCAGAATGCTAAATAACCATCAGACTCCTAAATAGCCATCAGACTGCTAAATAGCCATCAGACTGTTAAATAGCCATCAGACTGCTAAATAGCCATCAGTCTGCTAAATAGCCATCAGACTCCTAAATAGCCGTGAGACAGCTAAATAGCCTTCAGACTGCTAAATACCCATCAGACTGCTAAATAGCCATCAGACTGCTAAATAGCCATCAGACTGCTAAATAGCCATCAGAATGCTCAATAACCATCAGACTCCTAAATAGCCATGAGACTGCTAAATAGCCATCAGACTGCTAAATAGCCATCAGACTCCTAAATTGCCGTGAGACAGCTAAATAGCCATCAGACTGCTAAATAGCCATCAGACTGCTAAATATCCATCAGACTGCTAAATAGCCATCAGACTGTTAAATAGCCATCAGACTGCTAAATAGCCATCAGTCTGCTAAATAGCCATCAGACTGCTAAATAGCAGTGAGTCAGCTAAATAGCCATCAGACTGCTAAATACCCATCAGACTGATAAATAGCCATCAGTCTGCTAAATAGCCATCAGACTCCTAAATAGCCGCGAGTCAGCTAAATAGCCATCAGACTGCTAAATACCCATCAGACTGATAAATAGCCATCAGACTGCTAAATAGCCATCAGACTGTTAAATAGCGATCAGTCTGTAAAATAGCCATTAGACTGCTAAATATCCATCAGACTGCTAAATATCCATCAGACTGCTAAATAGCCATCAGTCTGTTAAATAGCCATCAGACTGCTAAATAGCCATCAGACTGCTAAATAGCCATCAGACTGCTAAATATCCATCAGACTGCTAAATAGCCATCAGTCTGTTAAATAGCCATCAGACTGCTAAATAGCCATCAGACTGCTAAATAGCCATCAGTCTGTAAAATAGCCATCAGACTGCTAAATATCCATCAGACTGCTAAATAGCCATCAGTCTGTTAAATAGCCATCAGACTGCTAAATAGCCATCAGAATGTTAAATAGCAATCAGACTCCTAAATAGCCGTGAGTCAGCTAAATAGCCATCAGACTGCTAAATACCCATCAGACTGATAAATAGCCATCAGACTGCTAAATAGCCATCAGACTGTTAAATAGGCATCAGTCTGTAAAATAGCCATTAGACTGCTAAATATCCATCAGACTGCTAAATATCCATTAGACTGCTAAATAGCCATCAGTCTGCTAAATATCCATCAGACTGCTAAATAGCCATCAGTCTGTTAAATAGCCATCAGAATGTTAAATAGCCATCAGACTCCTAAATAGCCGTGAGACAGCTAAATAGCCATCAGACTGCTAAATAGCAGTGAGACAGCTAAATAGCCATCAGACTGCTAAATAGCCATCAGTCTGCTAAATAGCCATCAGACTCCTAAATAGCCGTGAGACTGCTAAATACCCATCAGACTGCTAAATAGCCATCAGACTGCTAAATAGCCATCAGACTGTTAAATAGCCATCAGACTGCTAAATAGCCATCAGAATATTAAATCGCCGTGAGACAGCTAAATAGCCATCAGACTGCTAAATAGCAATCAGACTCCTAAATAGCCATCAGACTCCTAAATTGCCGTGAGACAGCTAAATAGCCATCAGACTGCTATATATCCATCAGACTGCAAAATAGCCATCAGACTGTTAAATAGCCATCAGTCTGTAAAATAGCCATCAGACTGCTAAATAGCCATCAGACTGCTAAATAGCCATGAGACAGCTAAATAACCATCAGACTCCTAAATAGCCATCAGAATGCTAAATAACCATCAGACTCCTAAATAGCCATCAGACTGCTAAATAGCCATCAGACTGTTAAATAGCCATCAGACTGCTAAATAGCCATCAGTCTGCTAAATAGCCATCAGACTCCTAAATAGCCGTGAGACAGCTAAATAGCCAACAGACTGCTAAATACCCATCAGAATGCTAAATAGCCATCAGACTGCTAAATAGCCATCAGACTGTTAAATAGCCATCAGACTGCTAAATAGCCATCAGAATGTTAAATAGCCATCAGACTGCTAAATAGCCATCAGACTGCTAAATAGCCATGAGACAGCTAAATAACCATCAGACTCCTAAATAGCCATCAGACTGCTAAATAGCCATCAGATTCCTAAATAGCCATCAGACTGCTAAATAGCCATCAGCTTGCTAAATAGCCATCAGAATGCTAAATAACCATCAGACTCCTAAATAGCCATCAGACTGCTAAATAGCCATCAGACTGTTAAATAGCCATCAGACTGCTAAATAGCCATCAGTCTGCTAAATAGCCATCAGACTCCTAAATAGCCGTGAGACAGCTAAATAGCCTTCAGACTGCTAAATACCCATCAGACTGCTAAATAGCCATCAGACTGCTAAATAGCCATCAGACTGTTAAATAGCCATCAGACTGCTAAATAGCCATCAGAATGTTAAATAGCCATCAGACTCCTAAATTGCCGTGAGACAGCTAAATAGCCAGACTGCTATATATCCATCAGACTGCAAAATAGCCATCAGACTGTTAAATAGCCATCAGTCTGTAAAATAGCCATCAGACTGCTAAATCTCCATCAGACTGCTAAATAGCCATCAGTCTGTTAAATAGCCATCAGACTGCTAAATAGCCATCAGAATGTTAAATAGCAATCAGACTCCTAAATAGCCGTGAGACAGCTAAATAGCCATCAGACTGCTAAATAGCCATCAGATTGCTAAATAGCCATCAGACTGTTAAATAGCCATCAGACTGCTAAATAGCCATCAGACTGTTAAATAGCCATCAGTCTGTAAAATAGCCATAAGACTGCTAAATATCCATCAGACTGCTAAATATCCATCAGACTGCTAAATAGCCATCAGTCTGTTAAATAGCCATCAGACTGCTAAATAGCCACCAGTCTGTAAAATAGCCATCAGACTGCTAAATAGTCATCAGACTCCTAAATAGCCGTGAGACAGCTAAAAAACATCAGTCTGTTAAATAGCCATCAGACTGCTAAATAGCCATCAGTCTGTAAAATAGCCATCAGACTGCTAAATATCCGTCAGACTGCTAAATAGCCATCAGTCTGTTAAATAGCCATCAGTCTGTAAAATAGCCATCAGACTGCTAAATACCCATCAGCCTGCTAAATAGCCATCAGACTGCTAAATAGCCATCAGACTGTTAAATAGCCATCAGACTGCTAAATAACCATCAGAATGTTAAATAGCCATCAGACTCCTAAATCGTCGTGAGACAGCTAAATAGCCATCAGACTGCTAAATAGCAATCAGACTCCTAAATAGCCATCAGACTGCTATATATCCATCAGACTGCAAAATAGCCATCAGACTGTTAAATAGCCATCAGTCTGTAAAATAGCCATCAGACTGCTAAATACCCATCAGACTGCTAAATAGCCATCAGACTGCTAAATAGCCATCAGACTGTTAAATAGCCATCAGACTGCTAAATAGCCATCAGAATGTTAAATAGCCATCAGACTCCTAAATCGCCGTGAGACAGCTAAATAGCCATCAGACTGCTAAATAGCAATCAGACTCCTAAATAGCCATCAGACTGCTATATATCCATCAGACTGCAAAATAGCCATCAGACTGTTAAATAGCCATCAGTCTGTAAAATAGCCATCAGACTGCTAAATATCCATCAGACTGCTAAATATCCATCAGTCTGTTAAATAGCCATCATACTGCTAAATATCCATCAGACTGCTAAATAGCCATCAGACTGCTAAATAGCCATCAGACTGCTAAATAGCCATCAGACTGCTAAATAGCAGTGAGACAGCTAAATAGCCATCAGACTGCTAAATAGCCATCAGACTCCTAAATAGCCATGAGACTGCTAAATAGCCATCAGACTGCTAAATAGCCATCAGACTCCTAAATTGCCGTGAGACAGCTAAATAGCCATCAGACTGCTAAATAGCCATCAGACTGCTAAATATCCATCAGACTGCTAAATAGCCATCAGACTGTTAAATAGCCATCAGACTGCTAAATAGCCATCAGTCTGCTAAATAGCCATCAGACTGCTAAATAGCAGTGAGTCAGCTAAATAGCCATCAGACTGCTAAATACCCATCAGACTGATAAATAGCCATCAGTCTGCTAAATAGCCATCAGACTCCTAAATAGCCGCGAGTCAGCTAAATAGCCATCAGACTGCTAAATACCCATCAGACTGATAAATAGCCATCAGACTGCTAAATAGCCATCAGACTGTTAAATAGCGATCAGTCTGTAAAATAGCCATTAGACTGCTAAATATCCATCAGACTGCTAAATATCCATCAGACTGCTAAATAGCCATCAGTCTGTTAAATAGCCATCAGACTGCTAAATAGCCATCAGACTGCTAAATAGCCATCAGACTGCTAAATATCCATCAGACTGCTAAATAGCCATCAGTCTGTTAAATAGCCATCAGACTGCTAAATAGCCATCAGACTGCTAAATAGCCATCAGTCTGTAAAATAGCCATCAGACTGCTAAATATCCATCAGACTGCTAAATAGCCATCAGTCTGTTAAATAGCCATCAGACTGCTAAATAGCCATCAGAATGTTAAATAGCAATCAGACTCCTAAATAGCCGTGAGTCAGCTAAATAGCCATCAGACTGCTAAATACCCATCAGACTGATAAATAGCCATCAGACTGCTAAATAGCCATCAGACTGTTAAATAGGCATCAGTCTGTAAAATAGCCATTAGACTGCTAAATATCCATCAGACTGCTAAATATCCATTAGACTGCTAAATAGCCATCAGTCTGCTAAATATCCATCAGACTGCTAAATAGCCATCAGTCTGTTAAATAGCCATCAGAATGTTAAATAGCCATCAGACTCCTAAATAGCCGTGAGACAGCTAAATAGCCATCAGACTGCTAAATAGCAGTGAGACAGCTAAATAGCCATCAGACTGCTAAATAGCCATCAGTCTGCTAAATAGCCATCAGACTCCTAAATAGCCGTGAGACTGCTAAATACCCATCAGACTGCTAAATAGCCATCAGACTGCTAAATAGCCATCAGACTGTTAAATAGCCATCAGACTGCTAAATAGCCATCAGAATATTAAATCGCCGTGAGACAGCTAAATAGCCATCAGACTGCTAAATAGCAATCAGACTCCTAAATAGCCATCAGACTCCTAAATTGCCGTGAGACAGCTAAATAGCCATCAGACTGCTATATATCCATCAGACTGCAAAATAGCCATCAGACTGTTAAATAGCCATCAGTCTGTAAAATAGCCATCAGACTGCTAAATAGCCATCAGACTGCTAAATAGCCATGAGACAGCTAAATAACCATCAGACTCCTAAATAGCCATCAGAATGCTAAATAACCATCAGACTCCTAAATAGCCATCAGACTGCTAAATAGCCATCAGACTGTTAAATAGCCATCAGACTGCTAAATAGCCATCAGTCTGCTAAATAGCCATCAGACTCCTAAATAGCCGTGAGACAGCTAAATAGCCAACAGACTGCTAAATACCCATCAGAATGCTAAATAGCCATCAGACTGCTAAATAGCCATCAGACTGTTAAATAGCCATCAGACTGCTAAATAGCCATCAGAATGTTAAATAGCCATCAGACTGCTAAATAGCCATCAGACTGCTAAATAGCCATGAGACAGCTAAATAACCATCAGACTCCTAAATAGCCATCAGACTGCTAAATAGCCATCAGATTCCTAAATAGCCATCAGACTGCTAAATAGCCATCAGCTTGCTAAATAGCCATCAGAATGCTAAATAACCATCAGACTCCTAAATAGCCATCAGACTGCTAAATAGCCATCAGACTGTTAAATAGCCATCAGACTGCTAAATAGCCATCAGTCTGCTAAATAGCCATCAGACTCCTAAATAGCCGTGAGACAGCTAAATAGCCTTCAGACTGCTAAATACCCATCAGACTGCTAAATAGCCATCAGACTGCTAAATAGCCATCAGACTGTTAAATAGCCATCAGACTGCTAAATAGCCATCAGAATGTTAAATAGCCATCAGACTCCTAAATTGCCGTGAGACAGCTAAATAGCCAGACTGCTATATATCCATCAGACTGCAAAATAGCCATCAGACTGTTAAATAGCCATCAGTCTGTAAAATAGCCATCAGACTGCTAAATCTCCATCAGACTGCTAAATAGCCATCAGTCTGTTAAATAGCCATCAGACTGCTAAATAGCCATCAGAATGTTAAATAGCAATCAGACTCCTAAATAGCCGTGAGACAGCTAAATAGCCATCAGACTGCTAAATAGCCATCAGATTGCTAAATAGCCATCAGACTGTTAAATAGCCATCAGACTGCTAAATAGCCATCAGACTGTTAAATAGCCATCAGTCTGTAAAATAGCCATAAGACTGCTAAATATCCATCAGACTGCTAAATATCCATCAGACTGCTAAATAGCCATCAGTCTGTTAAATAGCCATCAGACTGCTAAATAGCCATCAGTCTGTAAAATAGCCATCAGACTGCTAAATAGTCATCAGACTCCTAAATAGCCGTGAGACAGCTAAAAAACATCAGCTGTTAAATAGCCATCAGACTGCTAAATAGCCATCAGTCTGTAAAATAGCCATCAGACTGCTAAATATCCGTCAGACTGCTAAATAGCCATCAGTCTGTTAAATAGCCATCAGTCTGTAAAATAGCCATCAGACTGCTAAATACCCATCAGCCTGCTAAATAGCCATCAGACTGCTAAATAGCCATCAGACTGTTAAATAGCCATCAGACTGCTAAATAGCCATCAGAATGTTAAATAGCCATCAGACTCCTAAATCGCCGTGAGACAGCTAAATAGCCATCAGACTGCTAAATAGCAATCAGACTCCTAAATAGCCATCAGACTGCTATATATCCATCAGACTGCAAAATAGCCATCAGACTGTTAAATAGCCATCAGTCTGTAAAATAGCCATCAGACTGCTAAATACCCATCAGACTGCTAAATAGCCATCAGACTGCTAAATAGCCATCAGACTGTTAAATAGCCATCAGACTGCTAAATAGCCATCAGAATGTTAAATAGCCATCAGACTCCTAAATCGCCGTGAGACAGCTAAATAGCCATCAGACTGCTAAATAGCAATCAGACTCCTAAATAGCCATCAGACTGCTATATATCCATCAGACTGCAAAATAGCCATCAGACTGTTAAATAGCCATCAGTCTGTAAAATAGCCATCAGACTGCTAAATATCCATCAGACTGCTAAATATCCATCAGTCTGTTAAATAGCCATCATACTGCTAAATATCCATCAGACTGCTAAATAGCCATCAGACTGCTAAATAGCCATCAGACTGCTAAATAGCCATCAGACTGCTAAATAGCAGTGAGACAGCTAAATAGCCATCAGACTGCTAAATAGCCATCAGACTCCTAAATAGCCGTGAGACAGCTAAATAGCCAACAGACTGCTAAATAGCCATCAGACTGCTAAATAGCCATCAGACTGCTAAATAGCCATCAGACTGCTAAATAGCCATTAGAATGTTAAATAGCCATCAGACTCCTAAATCGCCGTGAGACAGCTAAATAGCCATCAGACTGCTAAATAATAATCAGACTCCTAAATAGCCATCAGACTCCTAAATAGCCGCGAGACAGCTAAATAGCCATCAGACTGCTAAATAGCCAGTCAGACTGCTAAATAGCCATCGAGACTGCTAAATAGCCATCAGACTGCTAAATAGCCAGTGAGACTGCTAAATATCCATCAGACTGCTAAATATCCATCAGTCTGTTAAATAGCCACCATACTGCTAAATATCCATCAGACTGCTAAATAGCCATCAGACTGCTAAATAGCCATCAGAATGTTAAATAGCCATCAGACTGCTAAATAGCCATCAGAAGCTCAATAACCATCAGACTCCTAAATAGCCATGAGACTGCTAAATAGCCATCAGAATGCTAAAAAACCATCAGACTCCTAAATAGCCATGAGACAGCTAAATAGCCGTCAGACTGCTAAATAGCCATCAGACTCCTAAATTGCCGTGAGACAGCTAAATAGCCATCAGACTGCTAAATAGCCATCAGACTGCTAAATATCCATCATACTGCTAAATAGCCATCAGACTGTTAAATAGCCATCAGTCTGTAAAATAGCCATCAGACTGCTAAATATCCATCAGACTGCTAAATAGCCATCAGTCTGTTAAATAGCCATCAGACTGCTAAATAGCCATCAGACTGCTAAATAGCCATCAGTCTGCTAAATAGCCATCAGACTGCTAAATAGCCATCAGACTGTTAAATAGCCATCAGTCTGTAAAATAGCCATCAGACTGCTAAATATCCATCAGACTGCTAAATATCCATCAGACTGCTAAATAGCCATCAATCTGTTAAATAGCCATCAGACTGCTACATAGCCATCAGACTGCTAAATAGCCATCAGTCTGTAAAATAGCCATCAGACTGCTAAATATCCATCAGACTGCTAAATATCCATCAGACTGCTAAATAGCCATAAGTCTGTTAAATAGCCATCAGACTGCTAAATAGCCATCAGAATGTTAAATAGCAATCAGACTCCTAAATAGCCGTGAGACAGCTAAATAGCCATCAGACTGCTAAATAGCCATCAGAATGTTAAATAGCAATCAGACTGCTAAATTGCCGTGAGACAGCTAAATAGCCATCAGACTGCTGTATATCCATCAGACTGCAAAATAGCCATCAGACTTTTAAATAGCCATCAGTCTGTAAAATAGCCATCAGACTGCTAAATATCCATCAGACTGCTAAATATCCATCAGTCTGTTAAATAGCCATCATACTGCTAAATATCCATCAGACTGCTAAATAGCCATCAGACTGCTAAATAGCCATCAGAATGTTAAATAGCCATCAGACTCCTAAATAGCCGTGAGACAGCTAAATAGCCATCAGACTGCTAAATAGCCATCAGACTGCTAAATAGCCATCAGACTGCTAAATAGCCATCAGACTGCTAAATAGCCATCAGAATGCTCAATAACCATCAGACTCCTAAATAGCCATGAGACTGCTAAATAGCCATCAGACTGCTAAATAGCCATCAGACTCCTAAATTGCCGTGAGACAGCTAAATAGCCATCAGACTGCTAAATAGCCATCAGACTGCTAAATATCCATCAGACTGCTAAATAGCCATCAGACTGTTAAATAGCCATCAGACTGTTAAATAGCCATCAGTCTGTAAAATAGCCATCAGACTGCTAAATATCCATCAGACTGCTAAATAGCCATCAGTCTGCTAAATAGCCATCAGACTGCTAAATAGCAGTGAGTCAGCTAAATAGCCATCAGACTGCTAAATACCCATCAGACTGATAAATAGCCATCAGTCTGCTAAATAGCCATCAGACTCCTAAATAGCCGTGAGTCAGCTAAATAGCCATCAGACTGCTAAATACCCATCAGACTGATAAATAGCCATCAGACTGCTAAATAGCCATCAGACTGTTAAATAGCGATCAGTCTGTAAAATAGCCATTAGACTGTTAAATAGCCATCAGACTGCTAAATAGCCATCAGTCTGCTAAATAGCCATCAGACTCCTAAATAGCCGTGAGACAGCTAAATAGCCTTCAGACTGCTAAATACCCATCAGACTGCTAAATAGCCATCAGACTGCTAAATAGCCATCAGACTGTTAAATAGCCATCAGACTGCTAAATAGCCATCAGAATGTTAAATAGCCATCAGACTCCTAAATTGCCGTGAGACAGCTAAATAGCCAGACTGCTATATATCCATCAGACTGCAAAATAGCCATCAGACTGTTAAATAGCCATCAGTCTGTAAAATAGCCATCAGACTGCTAAATATCCATCAGACTGCTAAATAGCCATCAGACTGCTAAATAGCCATCAGAATGTTAAATAGCCATCAGACTCCTAAATCGCCGTGAGACAGCTAAATAGCCATCAGACTGCTAAATAGCAATCAGACTCCTAAATAGCCATCAGACTGCTATATATCCATCAGACTGCAAAATAGCCATCAGACTGTTAAATAGCCATCAGTCTGTAAAATAGCCATCAGACTGCTAAATATCCATCAGACTGCTAAATATCCATCAGACTGCTAAATAGCCATCAGTCTGTTAAATAGCCATCAGACTGCTAAACCATCAGACTGCTAAATAGCCATCAGTCTGTTAAATAGCCATCAGAATGTTAAATAGCAATCAGACTCCTAAATAGCCGTGAGACAGCTAAATAGCCATCAGACTGCTAAATAGCCATCAGACTGCTAAATAGCCATCAGACTGTTAAATAGCCATCAGACTGCTAAATAGCCATCAGACTGTTAAATAGCCATCAGTCTGTAAAATAGCCATAAGACTGCTAAATAGCCATCAGAATGTTAAATAGCAATCAGACTGCTAAATTGCCGTGAGACAGCTAAATAGCCATCAGACTGCTATATATCCATCAGACTGCAAAATAGCCATCAGACTTTTAAATAGCCATCAGTCTGTAAAATAGCCATCAGACTGCTAAATATCCATCAGACTGCTAAATATCCATCAGTCTGTTAAATAGCCATCATACTGCTAAATATCCATCAGACTGCTAAATAGCCATCAGACTGCTAAATAGCCATCAGAATGTTAAATAGCCATCAGACTCCTAAATAGCCGTGAGACAGCTAAATAGCCATCAGACTGCTAAATAATAATCAGACTCCTAAATAGCCATCAGACTGCTAAATAGCCATCAGACTGCTAAATAGCCATCAGACTGCTAAATAGCCATCAGACTCCTAAATAGCCATCGAGACTGCTAAATAGCCATCAGACTGCTAAATAGCCATCAGACTCCTAAATGCCGTGAGACAGCTAAATAGCCATCAGACTGCTAAATAGCCATCAGACTGCTAAATAGCCATCAGACTGCTAAATAGCCATCAGACTGTTAAATAGCCATCAGACTGCTAAATAGCCATCAGAATGTTAAATAGCCATCAGACTGCTAAATATCCATCAGACTGCTAAATAGCCATCAGTCTGCTAAATAGCCATCAGACTGCAAATAAAAAACCATCAGACTCCTAAATAGCCATCAGACTGCTAAATAGCCATCAGATCTGCTAAATAGCCATCAGACTCCTAAATAGCCGTGAGTCAGCTAAATAGCCATCAGACTGCTAAATACCCATCAGACTGATAAATAGCCATCAGACTGCTAAATAGCCATCAGACTGTTAAATAGCGATCAGTCTGTAAAATAGCCATTAGACTGTTAAATAGCCATCAGACTGCTAAATAGCCATCAGTCTGCTAAATAGCCATCAGACTCCTAAATAGCCGTGAGACAGCTAAATAGCCTTCAGACTGCTAAATACCCATCAGACTGCTAAATAGCCATCAGACTGCTAAATAGCCATCAGACTGTTAAATAGCCATCAGACTGCTAAATAGCCATCAGAATGTTAAATAGCCATCAGACTCCTAAATTGCCGTGAGACAGCTAAATAGCCAGACTGCTATATATCCATCAGACTGCAAAATAGCCATCAGACTGTTAAATAGCCATCAGTCTGTAAAATAGCCATCAGACTGCTAAATCTCCATCAGACTGCTAAATAGCCATCAGTCTGTTAAATAGCCATCAGAATGTTAAATAGCCATCAGACTCCTAAATCGCCGTGAGACAGCTAAATAGCCATCAGACTGCTAAATAGCAATCAGACTCCTAAATAGCCATCAGACTGCTATATATCCATCAGACTGCAAAATAGCCATCAGACTGTTAAATAGCCATCAGTCTGTAAAATAGCCATCAGACTGCTATATATCCATCAGACTGCAAAATAGCCATCAGACTGTTAAATAGCCATCAGTCTGTAAAATAGCCATCAGACTGCTAAATCTCCATCAGACTGCTAAATAGCCATCAGTCTGTTAAATAGCCATCAGAATGTTAAATAGCAATCAGACTCCTAAATAGCCGTGAGACAGCTAAATAGCCATCAGACTGCTAAATAGCCATCAGATTGCTAAATAGCCATCAGACTGTTAAATAGCCATCAGACTGCTAAATAGCCATCAGACTGTTAAATAGCCATCAGTCTGTAAAATAGCCATAAGACTGCTAAATATCCATCAGACTGCTAAATATCCATCAGACTGCTAAATAGCCATCAGTCTGTTAAATAGCCATCAGACTGCTAAATAGCCACCAGTCTGTAAAATAGCCATCAGACTGCTAAATAGTCATCAGACTCCTAAATAGCCGTGAGACAGCTAAAAAAACATCAGTCTGTTAAATAGCCATCAGACTGCTAAATAGCCATCAGTCTGTAAAATAGCCATCAGACTGCTAAATATCCGTCAGACTGCTAAATAGCCATCAGTCTGTTAAATAGCCATCAGTCTGTAAAATAGCCATCAGACTGCTAAATACCCATCAGCCTGCTAAATAGCCATCAGACTGCTAAATAGCCATCAGACTGTTAAATAGCCATCAGACTGCTAAATAACCATCAGAATGTTAAATAGCCATCAGACTCCTAAATCGTCGTGAGACAGCTAAATAGCCATCAGACTGCTAAATAGCAATCAGACTCCTAAATAGCCATCAGACTGCTATATATCCATCAGACTGCAAAATAGCCATCAGACTGTTAAATAGCCATCAGTCTGTAAAATAGCCATCAGACTGCTAAATACCCATCAGACTGCTAAATAGCCATCAGACTGGTAAATAGCCATCAGACTGTTAAATAGCCATCAGACTGCTAAATAGCCATCAGAATGTTAAATAGCCATCAGACTCCTAAATCGCCGTGAGACAGCTAAATAGCCATCAGACTGCTAAATAGCAATCAGACTCCTAAATAGCCATCAGACTGCTATATATCCATCAGACTGCAAAATAGCCATCAGACTGTTAAATAGCCATCAGTCTGTAAAATAGCCATCAGACTGCTAAATATCCATCAGACTGCTAAATATCCATCAGTCTGTTAAATAGCCATCATACTGCTAAATATCCATCAGACTGCTAAATAGCCATCAGACTGCTAAATAGCCATCAGACTGCTAAATAGCAGTGAGACAGCTAAATAGCCATCAGACTGCTAAATAGCCATCAGACTCCTAAATAGCCGTGAGACAGCTAAATAGCCAACAGACTGCTAAATAGCCATCAGACTGCTAAATAGCCATCAGACTGCTAAATAATAATCAGACTCCTAAATAGCCATCAGACTCCTAAATAGCCGCGAGACAGCTAAATAGCCATCAGACTGCTAAATAGCAGTGAGACTGCTAAATAGCCATCAGACTCCTAAATTGCCGTGAGACAGCTAAATAGCCATCAGACTGCTAAATATCCATCAGACTGCTAAATATCCATCAGTCTGTTAAATAGCCACCATACTGCTAAATATCCATCAGACTGCTAAATAGCCATCAGACTGCTAAATAGCCATCAGAATGTTAAATAGCCATCAGACTGCTAAATAGCCATCAGAATGCTCAATAACCATCAGACTCCTAAATAGCCATGAGACTGCTAAATAGCCATCAGAATGCTAAAAAACCATCAGACTCCTAAATAGCCATGAGACAGCTAAATAGCCGTCAGACTGCTAAATAGCCATCAGACTCCTAAATTGCCGTGAGACAGCTAAATAGCCATCAGACTGCTAAATAGCCATCAGACTGCTAAATATCCATCATACTGCTAAATAGCCATCAGACTGTTAAATAGCCATCAGTCTGTAAAATAGCCATCAGACTGCTAAATATCCATCAGACTGCTAAATAGCCATCAGTCTGTTAAATAGCCATCAGACTGCTAAATAGCCATCAGACTGCTAAATAGCCATCAGTCTGCTAAACAGCCATCAGACTGCTAAATAGCCATCAGACTGTTAAATAGCCATCAGTCTGTAAAATAGCCATCAGACTGCTAAATATCCATCAGACTGCTAAATATCCATCAGACTGCTAAATAGCCATCAATCTGTTAAATAGCCATCAGACTGCTACATAGCCATCAGACTGCTAAATAGCCATCAGTCTGTAAAATAGCCATCAGACTGCTAAATATCCATCAGACTGCTAAATATCCATCAGACTGCTAAATAGCCATAAGTCTGTTAAATAGCCATCAGACTGCTAAATAGCCATCAGAATGTTAAATAGCAATCAGACTCCTAAATAGCCGTGAGACAGCTAAATAGCCATCAGACTGCTAAATAGCCATCAGAATGTTAAATAGCAATCAGACTGCTAAATTGCCGTGAGACAGCTAAATAGCCATCAGACTGCTATATATCCATCAGACTGCAAAATAGCCATCAGACTTTTAAATAGCCATCAGTCTGTAAAATAGCCATCAGACTGCTAAATATCCATCAGACTGCTAAATATCCATCAGTCTGTTAAATAGCCATCATACTGCTAAATATCCATCAGACTGCTAAATAGCCATCAGACTGCTAAATAGCCATCAGAATGTTAAATAGCCATCAGACTCCTAAATAGCCGTGAGACAGCTAAATAGCCATCAGACTGCTAAATAGCAATCAGACTGCTAAATAGCCATCAGACTGCTAAATAGCCATCAGACTGCTAAATAGCCATCAGAATGCTCAATAACCATCAGACTCCTAAATAGCCATGAGACTGCTAAATAGCCTTCAGACTGCTAAATAGCCATCAGACTCCTAAATTGCCGTGAGACAGCTAAATAGCCATCAGACTGCTAAATAGCCATCAGACTGCTAAATATCCATCAGACTGCTAAATAGCCATCAGACTGTTAAATAGCCATCAGACTGTTAAATAGCCATCAGTCTGTAAAATAGCCATCAGACTGCTAAATATCCATCAGACTGATAAATAGCCATCAGTCTGCTAAAAGCCATCAGACTGCTAAATAGCCGTGAGTCAGCTAAATAGCCATCAGACTGCTAAATACCCATCAGACTGATAAATAGCCATCAGACTGCTAAATAGCCATCAGACTGTTAAATAGCGATCAGTCTGTAAAATAGCCATTAGACTGCTAAATATCCATCAGACTGCTAAATATCCATCAGACTGCTAAATAGCCATCAGTCTGTTAAATAGCCATCAGACTGCTAAATAGCCATCAGACTGCTAAATAGCCATCAGACTGCTAAATATCCATCAGACTGCTAAATAGCCATCAGTCTGTTAAATAGCCATCAGACTGCTAAATAGCCATCAGACTGCTAAATAGCCATCAGTCTGTAAAATAGCCATCAGACTGCTAAATATCCATCAGACTGCTAAATAGCCATCAGTCTGTTAAATAGCCATCAGACTGCTAAATAGCCATCAGAATGTTAAATAGCAATCAGACTCCTAAATAGCCGTGAGTCAGCTAAATAGCCATCAGACTGCTAAATACCCATCAGACTGATAAATAGCCATCAGACTGCTAAATAGCCATCAGACTGTTAAATAGCCATCAGTCTGTAAAATAGCCATTAGACTGCTAAATATCCATCAGACTGCTAAATATCCATTAGACTGCTAAATAGCCATCAGTCTGCTAAATATCCATCAGACTGCTAAATAGCCATCAGTCTGTTAAATAGCCATCAGAATGTTAAATAGCCATCAGACTCCTAAATAGCCGTGAGACAGCTAAATAGCCATCAGACTGCTAAATAGCAGTGAGACAGCTAAATAGCCATCAGACTGCTAAATAGCCATCAGTCTGCTAAATAGCCATCAGACTCCTAAATAGCCGTGAGACTGCTAAATACCCATCAGACTGCTAAATAGCCATCAGACTGCTAAATAGCCATCAGACTGTTAAATAGCCATCAGACTGCTAAATAGCCATCAGAATGTTAAATCGCCGTGAGACAGCTAAATAGCCATCAGACTGCTAAATAGCAATCAGACTCCTAAATAGCCATCAGACTCCTAAATTGCCGTGAGACAGCTAAATAGCCATCAGACTGCTATATATCCATCAGACTGCAAAATAGCCATCAGACTGTTAAATAGCCATCAGTCTGTAAAATAGCCATCAGACTGCTAAATATCCATCAGACTGCTAAATATCCATCAGTCTGTTAAATAGCCATCATACTGCTAAATATCCATCAGACTGCTAAATAGCCATCAGACTGCTAAATAGCCATCAGACTGCTAAATAGCCATCAGACTGCTAAATAGCAGTGAGACAGCTAAATAGCCATCAGAATGCTAAATAGCCATCAGACTGCTAAATAGCCATCAGACTCCTAAATAGCCGTGAGACAGCTAAATAGCCATCAGACTGCTAAATAATAATCAGACTCCTAAATAGCCATCAGACACCTAAATAGCCGCGAGACAGCTAAATAGCCATCAGACTGCTAAATAGCAGTGAGACTGCTAAATAGCCATCAGACTCCTAAATTGCCGTGAGACAGCTAAATAGCCATCAGACTGCTATATATCCATCAGACTGATAAATATCCATCAGACTGCTAAATATCCATCAGTCTGTTAAATAGCCATCATACTGCTAAATATCCATCAGACTGCTAAATAGCCATCAGACTGCTAAATAGCCATCAGTCTGTTAAATAGCCATCAGACTGCTAAATAGCCATCAGACTGCTAAATAGCCATCAGTCTGTAAAATAGCCATCAGACTGCTAAATAGCCATCAGAATGTTAAATAGCAATCAGACTCCTAAATAGCTATCAGAATGTTAAATAGCAATCAGACTGCTAAATTGCCGTGAGACAGCTAAATAGCCATCAGACTGCTATATATCCATCAGACTGCAAAATAGCCATCAGACTTTTAAATAGCCATCAGTCTGTAAAATAGCCATCAGACTGCTAAATATCCATCAGACTGCTAAATATCCATCAGTCTGTTAAATAGCCATCATACTGCTAAATATCCATCAGACTGCTAAATAGCCATCAGACTGCTAAATAGCCATCAGTCTGTTAAATAGCCATCAGACTGCTAAATAGCCATCAGACTGCTAAATAGCCATCAGTCTGTAAAATAGCCATCAGACTGCTAAATAGCCATCAGAATGTTAAATAGCAATCAGACTCCTAAATAGCTATCAGAATGTTAAATAGCAATCAGACTGCTAAATTGCCGTGAGACAGCTAAATAGCCATCAGACTGCTATATATCCATCAGACTGCAAAATAGCCATCAGACTTTTAAATAGCCATCAGTCTGTAAAATAGCCATCAGACTGCTAAATATCCATCAGACTGCTAAATATCCATCAGTCTGTTAAATAGCCATCATACTGCTGAATATCCATCAGACTGCTAAATTGCCATCAGACTGCTAAATAGCCATCAGAATGTTAAATAGCCATCAGACTCCTAAATAGCCGTGAGACAGCTAAATAGCCATCAGACTGCTAAATAGCAATCAGACTGCTAAATAGCCATCAGACTGCTAAATAGCCATGAGACTGCTAAATAGCCATCAGAATGCTAAAAAACCATCAGACTCCTAAATAGCCATGAGACAGCTAAATAGCCGTCAGACTGCTAAATAGCCATCAGACTCCTAAATTGCCGTGAGACAGCTAAATAGCCATCAGACTGCTAAATAGCCATCAGATTGCTAAATAGCCATCAGAATGCTAAATAACCACCAGACTCCTAAATAGCCATCAGACTGCTAAATAGCCGTGAGACAGATAAATAGCCATCAGACTGCTAAATAGCCATCAGACTGCTAAATAGCCATCAGAATGTTAAATAGCCATCAGACTCCTAAATAGCCGTGAGACAGCTAAATAGCCATCAGACTGGTAAATAGCCATCAGATTGCTAAATAGCTATCAGACTCCTAAATAGCCGTGAGACAGCTAAATAGCCATCAGACTGCTAAATAGCCATCAGACTCCTAAATAGCCATCAGATTGCTAAATAGCCATCAGATTGCTAAATAGCCATCAGACTGCTAAATAGCCATCAGACTCCTAAATAGCCGTGAGACAGCTAAATAGCCATCAGACTGCTAAATAGCCATCAGACTGCTAAATAGCCATCAGACTGCTAAATAGCCATTAGAATGTTAAGTAGCCATCAGACTCCTAAATCGGCGTGAGACAGCTAAATAGCCATCAGACTGCTAAATAATAATCAGACTCCTAAATAGCCATCAGACTCCTAAATAGCCGCGAGACAGCTAAATAGCCATCAGACTGCTAAATAGCAGTGAGACTGCTAAATAGCCATCAGACTCCTAAATTGCCGTGAGACAGCTAAATAGCCATCAGACTGCTAAATATCCATCAGACTGCTAAATATCCATCAGTCTGTTAAATAGCCACCATACTGCTAAATATCCATCAGACTGCTAAATAGCCATCAGACTGCTAAATAGCCATCAGAATGTTAAATAGCCATCAGACTGCTAAATAGCCATCAGAATGCTCAATAACCATCAGACTCCTAAATAGCCATGAGACTGCTAAATAGCCATCAGAATGCTAAAAAACCATCAGACTCCTAAATTGCAGTGAGACAGCTAAATAGCCATCAGACTGCTAAATAGCCATCAGACTGCTAAATATCCATCATACTGCTAAATAGCCATCAGACTGTTAAATAGCCATCAGTCTGTAAAATAGCCATCAGACTGCTAAATATCCATCAGACTGCTAAATAGCCATCAGTCTGTTAAATAGCCATCAGACTGCTAAATAGCCATCAGACTGCTAAATAGCCATCAGTCTGCTAAATAGCCATCAGACTGCTAAATAGCCATCAGACTGTTAAATAGCCATCAGTCTGTAAAATAGCCATCAGACTGCTAAATATCCATCAGACTGCTAAATATCCATCAGACTGCTAAATAGCCATCAATCTGTTAAATAGCCATCAGACTGCTACATAGCCATCAGACTGCTAAATAGCCATCAGTCTGTAAAATAGCCATCAGACTGCTAAATATCCATCAGACTGCTAAATATCCATCAGACTGCTAAATAGCCATAAGTCTGTTAAATAGCCATCAGACTGCTAAATAGCCATCAGAATGTTAAATAGCAATCAGACTCCTAAATAGCCGTGAGACAGCTAAATAGCCATCAGACTGCTAAATAGCCATCAGAATGTTAAATAGCAATCAGACTGCTAAATTGCCGTGAGACAGCTAAATAGCCATCAGACTGCTATATATCCATCAGACTGCAAAATAGCCATCAGACTTTTAAATAGCCATCAGTCTGTAAAATAGCCATCAGACTGCTAAATATCCATCAGACTGCTAAATATCCATCAGTCTGTTAAATAGCCATCATACTGCTAAATATCCATCAGACTGCTAAATAGCCATCAGACTGCTAAATAGCCATCAGAATGTTAAATAGCCATCAGACTCCTAAATAGCCGTGAGACAGCTAAATAGCCATCAGACTGCTAAATAGCAATCAGACTGCTAAATAGCCATCAGACTGCTAAATAGCCATCAGACTGCTAAATAGCCATCAGAATGCTCAATAACCATCAGACTCCTAAATAGCCATGAGACTGCTAAATAGCCATCAGACTGCTAAATAGCCATCAGACTCCTAAATTGCCGTGAGACAGCTAAATAGCCATCAGACTGCTAAATAGCCATCAGACTGCTAAATATCCATCAGACTGCTAAATAGCCATCAGACTGTTAAATAGCCATCAGACTGTTAAATAGCCATCAGTCTGTAAAATAGCCATCAGACTGCTAAATATCCATCAGACTGCTAAATAGCCATCAGTCTGCTAAATAGCCATCAGACTGCTAAATAGCAGTGAGTCAGCTAAATATCCATCAGACTGCTAAATAGCCATCAGACTGCTAAATAGCCATCAGAATGTTAAATAGCCATCAGACTGCTAAATAGCCATCAGAATGCTCAATAACCATCAGACTCCTAAATAGCCATGAGACTGCTAAATAGCCATCAGAATGCTAAAAAACCATCAGACTCCTAAATTGCCGTGAGACAGCTAAATAGCCATCAGACTGCTAAATAGCCATCAGACTGCTAAATATCCATCATACTGCTAAATAGCCATCAGACTGTTAAATAGCCATCAGTCTGTAAAATAGCCATCAGACTGCTAAATATCCATCAGACTGCTAAATAGCCATCAGTCTGTTAAATAGCCATCAGACTGCTAAATAGCCATCAGACTGCTAAATAGCCATCAGTCTGCTAAATAGCCATCAGACTGCTAAATAGCCATCAGACTGTTAAATAGCCATCAGTCTGTAAAATAGCCATCAGACTGCTAAATATCCATCAGACTGCTAAATATCCATCAGACTGCTACATAGCCATCAGACTGCTAAATAGCCATCAGTCTGTAAAATAGCCATCAGACTGCTAAATATCCATCAGACTGCTAAATATCCATCAGACTGCTAAATAGCCATAAGTCTGTTAAATAGCCATCAGACTGCTAAATAGCCATAAGTCTGTTAAATAGCCATCAGACTGCTAAATAGCCATCAGAATGTTAAATAGCAATCAGACTCCTAAATAGCCGTGAGACAGCTAAATAGCCATCAGACTGCTAAATAGCCATCAGAATGTTAAATAGCAATCAGACTGCTAAATTGCCGTGAGACAGCTAAATAGCCATCAGACTGCTATATATCCATCAGACTGCAAAATAGCCATCAGACTTTTAAATAGCCATCAGTCTGTAAAATAGCCATCAGACTGCTAAATATCCATCAGACTGCTAAATATCCATCAGTCTGTTAAATAGCCATCATACTGCTAAATATCCATCAGACTGCTAAATAGCCATCAGACTGCTAAATAGCCATCAGAATGTTAAATAGCCATCAGACTCCTAAATAGCCGTGAGACAGCTAAATAGCCATCAGACTGCTAAATAGCAATCAGACTGCTAAATAGCCATCAGACTGCTAAATAGCCATCAGACTGCTAAATAGCCATCAGAATGCTCAATAACCATCAGACTCCTAAATAGCCATGAGACTGCTAAATAGCCATCAGACTGCTAAATAGCCATCAGACTCCTAAATTGCCGTGAGACAGCTAAATAGCCATCAGACTGCTAAATAGCCATCAGACTGCTAAATATCCATCAGACTGCTAAATAGCCATCAGACTGTTAAATAGCCATCAGACTGTAAAATAGCCATCAGACTGCTAAATATCCATCAGACTGCTAAATAGCCATCAGTCTGCTAAATAGCCATCAGACTGCTAAATAGCAGTGAGTCAGCTAAATAGCCATCAGACTGCTAAATACCCATCAGACTGATAAATAGCCATCAGTCTGCTAAATAGCCATCAGACTCCTAAATAGCCGTGAGTCAGCTAAATAGCCATCAGACTGCTAAATACCCATCAGACTGATAAATAGCCATCAGACTGCTAAATAGCCATCAGACTGTTAAATAGCGATCAGTCTGTAAAATAGCCATTAGACTGCTAAATATCCATCAGACTGCTAAATATCCATCAGACTGCTAAATAGCCATCAGTCTGTTAAATAGCCATCAGACTGCTAAATAGCCATCAGACTGCTAAATAGCCATCAGACTGCTAAATATCCATCAGACTGCTAAATAGCCATCAGTCTGTTAAATAGCCATCAGACTGCTAAATAGCCATCAGACTGCTAAATAGCCATCAGTCTGTAAAATAGCCATCAGACTGCTAAATATCCATCAGACTGCTAAATAGCCATCAGTCTGTTAAATAGCCATCAGACTGCTAAATAGCCATCAGAATGTTAAATAGCAATCAGACTCCTAAATAGCCGTGAGTCAGCTAAATAGCCATCAGACTGCTAAATACCCATCAGACTGATAAATAGCCATCAGACTGCTAAATAGCCATCAGACTGTTAAATAGCCATCAGTCTGTAAAATAGCCATTAGACTGCTAAATATCCATCAGACTGCTAAATATCCATTAGACTGCTAAATAGCCATCAGTCTGCTAAATATCCATCAGACTGCTAAATAGCCATCAGTCTGTTAAATAGCCATCAGAATGTTAAATAGCCATCAGACTCCTAAATAGCCGTGAGACAGCTAAATAGCCATCAGACTGCTAAATAGCAGTGAGACAGCTAAATAGCCATCAGACTGCTAAATAGCCATTAGTCTGCTAAATAGCCATCAGACTCCTAAATAGCCGTGAGACTGCTAAATACCCATCAGACTGCTAAATAGCCATCAGACTGCTAAATAGCCATCAGACTGTTAAATAGCCATCAGACTGCTAAATAGCCATCAGAATGTTAAATCGCCGTGAGACAGCTAAATAGCCATCAGACTGCTAAATAGCAATCAGACTCCTAAATAGCCATCAGACTCCTAAATTGCCGTGAGACAGCTAAATAGCCATCAGACTGCTATATATCCATCAGACTGCAAAATAGCCATCAGACTGTTAAATAGCCATCAGTCTGTAAAATAGCCATCAGACTGCTAAATATCCATCAGACTGCTAAATATCCATCAGTCTGTTAAATAGCCATCATACTGCTAAATATCCATCAGACTGCTAAATAGCCATCAGACTGCTAAATAGCCATCAGACTGCTAAATAGCCATCAGACTGCTAAATAGCCGTGAGACAGCTAAATAGCCATCAGACTGCTAAATAATAATCAGACTCCTAAATAGCCATCAGACACCTAAATAGCCGCGAGACAGCTAAATAGCCATCAGACTGCTAAATAGCAGTGAGACTGCTAAATAGCCATCAGACTCCTAAATTGCCGTGAGACAGCTAAATAGCCATCAGACTGCTATATATCCATCAGACTGATAAATATCCATCAGACTGCTAAATATCCATCAGTCTGTTAAATAGCCATCATACTGCTAAATATCCATCAGACTGCTAAATAGCCATCAGACTGCTAAATAGCCATCAGTCTGTTAAATAGCCATCAGACTGCTAAATAGCCATCAGACTGCTAAATAGCCATCAGTCTGTAAAATAGCCATCAGACTGCTAAATATCCATCAGACTGCTAAATAGCCATCAGTCTGTTAAATAGCCATCAGACTGCTAAATAGCCATCAGAATGTTAAATAGCAATCAGACTCCTAAATAGCTATCAGAATGTTAAATAGCAATCAGACTGCTAAATTGCCGTGAGACAGCTAAATAGCCATCAGACTGCTATATATCCATCAGACTGCAAAATAGCCATCAGACTTTTAAATAGCCATCAGTCTGTAAAATAGCCATCAGACTGCTAAATATCCATCAGACTGCTAAATATCCATCAGTCTGTTAAATAGCCATCATACTGCTAAATATCCATCAGACTGCTAAATTGCCATCAGACTGCTAAATAGCCATCAGAATGTTAAATAGCCATCAAACTCCTAAATAGCCTTGAGACAGCTAAATAGCCATCAGACTGCTAAATAGCAATCAGACTGCTAAATAGACATCAGACTGCTAAATAGCCATGAGACTGCTAAATAGCCATCAGAATGCTAAAAAACCATCAGACTCCTAAATTGCCGTGAGACAGCTAAATAGCCATCAGACTGCTAAATAGCCATCAGATTGCTAAATAGCCATCAGAATGCTAAATAACCACCAGACTCCTAAATAGCCATCAGACTGCTAAATAGCCGTGAGACAGATAAATAGCCATCAGACTGCTAAATAGCCATCAGACTGCTAAATAGCCATCAGAATGTTAAATAGCCATCAGACTCCTAAATAGCCGTGAGACAGCTAAATAGCCATCAGACTGGTAAATAGCCATCAGATTGCTAAATAGCTATCAGACTCCTAAATAGCCGTGAGACAGCTAAATAGCCATCAGACTGCTAAATAGCCATCAGACTCCTAAATAGCCATCAGATTGCTAAATAGCCATCAGATTGCTAAATAGCCATCAAACTGCTAAATAGCCATGAGACTGCTAAATAGCCATCAGACTGCTAAATAGCCATCAGACTCCTAAATAGCCGTGAGACAGCTAAATAGCCATCAGACTGCTAAATAGCCATCAGACTCCTAAATAGCCATCAGATTGCTAAATAGCCATCAGATTGCTAAATAGCCATCAAACTGCTAAATAGCCATGAGACAGCTAAATAGCCGTCAGACTGCTAAATAGCCATCAGACTCCTAAATTGCCGTGAGACAGCTAAATAGCCATCAGACTGCTAAATAGCCATCAGATTGCTAAATAGCCATCAGAATGCTAAATAACCACCAGACTCCTAAATAGCCATCAGACTGCTAAATAGCCGTGAGACAGATAAATAGCCATCAGACTGCTAAATAGCCATCAGAATGTTAAATAGCCATCAGACTCCTAAATAGCCGTGAGACAGCTAAATAGCCATCAGACTGGTAAATAGCCATCAGATTGCTAAATAGCTATCAGACTCCTAAATAGCCGTGAGACAGCTAAATAGCCATCAGACTGCTAAATAGCCATCAAACTGCTAAATAGCCATGAGACTGCTAAATAGCCATCAGACTGCTAAATAGCCATCAAAATGTTAAATAACCATCAGACTGCTAAATAGCCATCAGACTGCTAAATAGCCATCAGACTCCTAAATAGCCGTGAGACAGCTAAATAGCCGTGAGACAGCTAAATAGCCATCAGACTGTTAAATAGCCATCAGACTGCTAAATAGCCATCAGACTGCTAAATAGCCATCAGTCTGTAAAATAGCCATCAGACTGCTAAATATCCATCAGACTGCTAAATAGCCATCAGTCTGTTAAATAGCCATCAGACTGCTAAATAGCCATCAGAATGTTAAATAGCAATCAGACTCCTAAATAGCTATCAGAATGTTAAATAGCAATCAGACTGCTAAATTGCCGTGAGACAGCTAAATAGCCATCAGACTGCTATATATCCATCAGACTGCAAAATAGCCATCAGACTTTTAAATAGCCATCAGTCTGTAAAATAGCCATCAGACTGCTAAATATCCATCAGACTGCTAAATATCCATCAGTCTGTTAAATAGCCATCATACTGCTAAATATCCATCAGACTGCTAAATTGCCATCAGACTGCTAAATAGCCATCAGAATGTTAAATAGCCATCAAACTCCTAAATAGCCTTGAGACAGCTAAATAGCCATCAGACTGCTAAATAGCAATCAGACTGCTAAATAGACATCAGACTGCTAAATAGCCATGAGACTGCTAAATAGCCATCAGAATGCTAAAAAACCATCAGACTCCTAAATTGCCGTGAGACAGCTAAATAGCCATCAGACTGCTAAATAGCCATCAGATTGCTAAATAGCCATCAGAATGCTAAATAACCACCAGACTCCTAAATAGCCATCAGACTGCTAAATAGCCGTGAGACAGATAAATAGCCATCAGACTGCTAAATAGCCATCAGACTGCTAAATAGCCATCAGAATGTTAAATAGCCATCAGACTCCTAAATAGCCGTGAGACAGCTAAATAGCCATCAGACTGGTAAATAGCCATCAGATTGCTAAATAGCTATCAGACTCCTAAATAGCCGTGAGACAGCTAAATAGCCATCAGACTGCTAAATAGCCATCAGACTCCTAAATAGCCATCAGATTGCTAAATAGCCATCAGATTGCTAAATAGCCATCAAACTGCTAAATAGCCATGAGACTGCTAAATAGCCATCAGACTGCTAAATAGCCATCAGACTCCTAAATAGCCGTGAGACAGCTAAATAGCCATCAGACTGCTAAATAGCCATCAGACTCCTAAATAGCCATCAGATTGCTAAATAGCCATCAGATTGCTAAATAGCCATCAAACTGCTAAATAGCCATGAGACAGCTAAATAGCCGTCAGACTGCTAAATAGCCATCAGACTCCTAAATTGCCGTGAGACAGCTAAATAGCCATCAGACTGCTAAATAGCCATCAGATTGCTAAATAGCCATCAGAATGCTAAATAACCACCAGACTCCTAAATAGCCATCAGACTGCTAAATAGCCGTGAGACAGATAAATAGCCATCAGACTGCTAAATAGCCATCAGAATGTTAAATAGCCATCAGACTCCTAAATAGCCGTGAGACAGCTAAATAGCCATCAGACTGGTAAATAGCCATCAGATTGCTAAATAGCTATCAGACTCCTAAATAGCCGTGAGACAGCTAAATAGCCATCAGACTGCTAAATAGCCATCAAACTGCTAAATAGCCATGAGACTGCTAAATAGCCATCAGACTGCTAAATAGCCATCAAAATGTTAAATAACCATCAGACTGCTAAATAGCCATCAGACTGCTAAATAGCCATCAGACTCCTAAATAGCCGTGAGACAGCTAAATAGCCGTGAGACAGCTAAATAGCCATCAGACAGCTAAATAGCCATCAGACTGGTAAATAGCCATCAGATTGCTAAATAGCTGTCAGACTCCTAAATAGCCGTGAGACAGCTAAATAGCCATCAGACTGCTAAATAGCCATCAGACTCCTAAATAGCCATCAGATTGCTAAATAGCCATCAGATTGCTAAATAGCCATCAAACTGCTAAATAGCCATGAGACTGCTAAATAGCCATCAGACTGCTAAATAGCCATCAGACTCCTAAATAGCCGTGAGACAGCTAAATAGCCATCAGACTGCTAAATAGCCATCAGACTCCTAAATAGCCATCAGATTGCTAAATAGCCATCAGATTGCTAAATAGCCATCAAACTGCTAAATAGCCATGAGACAGCTAAATAGCCGTCAGACTGCTAAATAGCCATCAGACTCCTAAATTGCCGTGAGACAGCTAAATAGCCATCAGACTGCTAAATAGCCATCAGATTGCTAAATAGCCATCAGAATGCTAAATAACCACCAGACTCCTAAATAGCCATCAGACTGCTAAATAGCCGTGAGACAGATAAATAGCCATCAGACTGCTAAATAGCCATCAGACTGCTAAATAGCCATCAGAATGTTAAATAGCCATCAGACTCCTAAATAGCCGTGAGACAGCTAAATAGCCATCAGACTGGTAAATAGCCATCAGATTGCTAAATAGCTATCAGACTCCTAAATAGCCGTGAGACAGCTAAATAGCCATCAGACTGCTAAATAGCCATCAGACTCCTAAATAGCCATCAGATTGCTAAATAGCCATCAGATTGCTAAATAGCCATCAAACTGCTAAATAGCCATGAGACTGCTAAATAGCCATCAGACTGCTAAATAGCCATCAAAATGTTAAATAACCATCAGACTGCTAAATAGCCATCAGACTGCTAAATAGCCATCAGACTCCTAAATAGCCGTGAGACAGCTAAATAGCCGTGAGACAGCTAAATAGCCATCAGACTGCTAAATAGCCATCAGACTGCTAAATATCCATCAGACTGCTAAATAGCCATCAGAATGCTAAATAGCCATGAGACAGCTAAATAGTCATCAGACTGCTAAATAGCCATCAGACTGCTAAATAGCCATCAGACTGCTAAATAGCCATCAGTCTGTTAAATAGCCATCAGACTGCTAAATAGCCATCAGTCTGCTAAATAGCCATCAGACTCCTAAATAGCCGTGAGACAGCTAAATAGTCATCAGACTGCTAAATAGCCATCAGACGGTTAAATAGCCATCAGACTGCTAAATAGCCATCAGAATGTTAAATAGCAATCAGACTCCTAAATAGCCGTGAGACAGCTAAATAGCCATCAGACTGCTAAATAGCAATCAGACTGCTAAATAGCCATCAGACTCCTAAATAGCCGTGAGACAGCTAAAAAAACATCAGACTGCTAAATAGCCATCAGACTGCTAAATAGCCATCAGACTGTTAAATAGCCATCAGTCTGTAAAATAGCCATCAGACTGCTAAATAGTCATCAGACTCCTAAATAGCCGTGAGACAGCTAAAAAACCATCAGACTGCTAAATAGCCATCAGACTGCTAAATAGCCATGAGACAACTAAAAAGCCATCAGACTGCTAAATAGCCATCAGACTGCTAAATAGCAGTGAGACAGCTAAATAGCCATCAGACTGCTAAATAACCATCAGACTCCTAAATAGCCATGAGACAGCTAAATAGCCATCAGACTGCTAAATAGCCATCAGACTGCTAAATAGCCATGAGACAGCTAAATAACCATCAGACTCCTAAATAGCCATCAGACTGCTAAATAGCCATCAGATTCCTAAATAGCCATCAGACTGCTAAATAGCCATCAGCTTGCTAAATAGCCATCAGAATGCTAAATAACCATCAGACTCCTAAATAGCCATCAGACTGCTAAATAGCCATCAGACTGTTAAATAGCCATCAGACTGCTAAATAGCCATCAGTCTGCTAAATAGCCATCAGACTCCTAAATAGCCGTGAGACAGCTAAATAGCCATCAGACTGCTAAATACCCATCAGACTGCTAAATAGCCATCAGACTGCTAAATAGCCATCAGACTGTTAAATAGCCATCAGACTGCTAAATAGCCATCAGAATGTTAAATAGCCATCAGACTCCTAAACCGCCGTGAGACAGCTAAATAGCCATCAGACTGCTAAATAGCCATCAGACTCCTAAATTGCCGTGAGACAGCTAAATAGCCAGACTGCTATATATCCATCAGACTGCAAAATAGCCATCAGACTGTTAAATAGCCATCAGTCTGTAAAATAGCCATCAGACTGCTAAATCTCCATCAGACTGCTAAATAGCCATCAGTCTGTTAAATAGCCATCAGACTGCTAAATAGCCATCAGAATGTTAAATAGCAATCAGACTCCTAAATAGCCGTGAGACAGCTAAATAGCCATCAGACTCCTAAATTGCCGTGAGACAGCTAAATAGCCAGACTGCTATATATCCATCAGACTGCAAAATAGCCATCAGACTTTTAAATAGCCATCAGTCTGTAAAATAGCCATCAGACTGCTAAATATCCATCAGACTGCTAAATATCCATCAGTCTGTTAAATAGCCATCATACTGCTAAATATCCATCAGACTGCTAAATAGCCATCAGACTGCTAAATAGCCATCAGAATGTTAAATAGCCATCAGACTCCTAAATAGCCGTGAGACAGCTAAATAGCCATCAGACTGCTAAATAGCAATCAGACTGCTAAATAGCCATCAGACTGCTAAATAGCCATCAGACTGCTAAATAGCCATCAGAATGCTCAATAACCATCAGACTCCTAAATAGCCATGAGACTGCTAAATAGCCATCAGACTGCTAAATAGCCATCAGACTCCTAAATTGCCGTGAGACAGCTAAATAGCCATCAGACTGCTAAATAGCCACCAGACTGCTAAATATCCATCAGACTGCTAAATAGCCATCAGACTGTTAAATAGCCATCAGACTGTTAAATAGCCATCAGTCTGTAAAATAGCCATCAGACTGCTAAATAGCCACCAGACTGCTAAATATCCATCAGACTGCTAAATAGCCATCAGACTGTTAAATAGCCATCAGACTGTTAAATAGCCATCAGTCTGTAAAATAGCCATCAGACTGCTAAATATCCATCAGACTGCTAAATAGCCATCAGTCTGCTAAATAGCCATCAGACTGCTAAATAGCAGTGAGTCAGCTAAATAGCCATCAGACTGCTAAATACCCATCAGACTGATAAATAGCCATCAGTCTGCTAAATAGCCATCAGACTCCTAAATAGCCGTGAGTCAGCTAAATAGCCATCAGACTGCTAAATACCCATCAGACTGATAAATAGCCATCAGACTGCTAAATAGCCATCAGACTGTTAAATAGCGATCAGTCTGTAAAATAGCCATTAGACTGCTAAATATCCATCAGACTGCTAAATATCCATCAGACTGCTAAATAGCCATCAGTCTGTTAAATAGCCATCAGACTGCTAAATAGCCATCAGACTGCTAAATAGCCATCAGACTGCTAAATATCCATCAGACTGCTAAATAGCCATCAGTCTGTTAAATAGCCATCAGACTGCTAAATAGCCATCAGACTGCTAAATAGCCATCAGTCTGTAAAATAGCCATCAGACTGCTAAATATCCATCAGACTGCTAAATAGCCATCAGTCTGTTAAATAGCCATCAGACTGCTAAATAGCCATCAGAATGTTAAATAGCAATCAGACTCCTAAATAGCCGTGAGTCAGCTAAATAGCCATCAGACTGCTAAATACCCATCAGACTGATAAATAGCCATCAGACTGCTAAATAGCCATCAGACTGTTAAATAGCCATCAGTCTGTAAAATAGCCATTAGACTGCTAAATATCCATCAGACTGCTAAATATCCATTAGACTGCTAAATAGCCATCAGTCTGCTAAATATCCATCAGACTGCTAAATAGCCATCAGTCTGTTAAATAGCCATCAGAATGTTAAATAGCCATCAGACTCCTAAATAGCCGTGAGACAGCTAAATAGCCATCAGACTGCTAAATAGCAGTGAGACAGCTAAATAGCCATCAGACTGCTAAATAGCCATCAGTCTGCTAAATAGCCATCAGACTCCTAAATAGCCGTGAGACTGCTAAATACCCATCAGACTGCTAAATAGCCATCAGACTGCTAAATAGCCATCAGACTGCTAAATAGCAATCAGACTCCTAAATAGCCATCAGACTCCTAAATTGCCGTGAGACAGCTAAATAGCCATCAGACTGCTATATATCCATCAGACTGCAAAATAGCCATCAGACTGTTAAATAGCCATCAGTCTGTAAAATAGCCATCAGACTGCTAAATATCCATCAGACTGCTAAATATCCATCAGTCTGTTAAATAGCCATCATACTGCTAAATATCCATCAGACTGCTAAATAGCCATCATACTGCTAAATAGCCATCAGACTGCTAAATAGCCATCAGACTGCTAAATAGCAGTGAGACAGCTAAATAGCCATCAGAATGCTAAATAGCCATCAGACTGCTAAATAGCCATCAGACTCCTAAATAGCCGTGAGACAGCTAAATAGCCATCAGACTGCTAAATAATAATCAGACTCCTAAATAGCCATCAGACACCTAAATATCCGCGAGACAGCTAAATAGCCATCAGACTGCTAAATAGCAGTGAGACTGCTAAATAGCCATCAGACTCCTAAATTGCCGTGAGTCAGCTAAATAGCCATCAGACTGCTAAATACCCATCAGACTGATAAATAGCCATCAGACTGCTAAATAGCCATCAGACTGTTAAATAGCCATCAGTCTGTAAAATAGCCATTAGACTGCTAAATATCCATCAGACTGCTAAATATCCATCAGACTGCTAAATAGCCATCAGTCTGTTAAATAGCCATCAGAATGTTAAATAGCCATCAGACTCCTAAATAGCCGTGAGACAGCTAAATAGCCATCAGACTGCTAAATAGCAGTGAGACAGCTAAATAGCCATCAGACTGCTAAATAGCCATCAGTCTGCTAAATAGCCATCAGACTCCTAAATAGCCGTGAGACTGCTAAATACCCATCAGACTGCTAAATAGCCATCAGACTGCTAAATAGCCATCAGACTGCTAAATAGCAATCAGACTCCTAAATAGCCATCAGACTCCTAAATTGCCGTGAGACAGCTAAATAGCCATCAGACTGCTATATATCCATCAGACTGCAAAATAGCCATCAGACTGTTAAATAGCCATCAGTCTGTAAAATAGCCATCAGACTGCTAAATATCCATCAGACTGCTAAATATCCATCAGTCTGTTAAATAGCCATCATACTGCTAAATATCCATCAGACTGCTAAATAGCCATCATACTGCTAAATAGCCATCAGACTGCTAAATAGCCATCAGACTGCTAAATAGCAGTGAGACAGCTAAATAGCCATCAGAATGCTAAATAGCCATCAGACTGCTAAATAGCCATCAGACTCCTAAATAGCCGTGAGACAGCTAAATAGCCATCAGACTGCTAAATAATAATCAGACTCCTAAATAGCCATCAGACACCTAAATATCCGCGAGACAGCTAAATAGCCATCAGACTGCTAAATAGCAGTGAGACTGCTAAATAGCCATCAGACTCCTAAATTGCCGTGAGACAGCTAAATAGCCATCAGACTGCTATATATCCATCAGACTGATAAATATCCATCAGACTGCTAAATATCCATCAGTCTGTTAAATAGCCATCATACTGCTAAATATCCATCAGACTGCTAAATAGCCATCAGACTGCTAAATAGCCATCAGTCTGTTAAATAGCCATCAGACTGCTAAATAGCCATCAGACTGCTAAATAGCCATCAGTCTGTAAAATAGCCATCAGACTGCTATATATCCATCAGACTGCAAAATAGCCATCAGACTTTTAAATAGCCATCAGTCTGTAAAATAGCCATCAGACTGCTAAATATCCATCAGACTGCTAAATATCCATCAGTCTGTTAAATAGCCATCATACTGCTAAATATCCATCAGACTGCTAAATTGCCATCAGACTGCTAAATAGCCATCAGAATGTTAAATAGCCATCAGACTCCTAAATAGCCGTGAGACAGCCAAATAGCCATCAGACTGCTAAATAGCAATCAGACTGCTAAATAGCCATCAGACTGCTAAATAGCCATGAGACTGCTAAATAGCCATCAGAATGCTAAAAAACCATCAGACTCCTAAATAGCCATGAGACAGCTAAATAGCCGTCAGACTGCTAAATAGCCATCAGACTCCTAAATTGCCGTGAGACAGCTAAATAGCCATCAGACTGCTAAATAGCCATCAGATTGCTAAATAGCCATCAGAATGCTGAATAACCACCAGACTCCTAAATAGCCATCAGACTGCTAAATAGCCGTGAGACAGATAAATAGCCATCAGACTGCTAAATAGCCATCAGACTGCTAAATAGCCATCAGAATGTTAAATAGCCATCAGACTCCTAAATAGCCGTGAGACAGCTAAATAGCCATCAGACTGGTAAATAGCCATCAGATTGCTAAATAGCTATCAGACTCCTAAATAGCCGTGAGACAGCTAAATAGCCATCAGACTGCTAAATAGCCATCAGACTCCTAAATAGCCATCAGATTGCTAAATAGCCATCAGATTGCTAAATAGCCATCAAACTGCTAAATAGCCATGAGACTGCTAAATAGCCATCAGACTGCTAAATAGCCATCAGACTCCTAAATAGCCGTGAGACAGCTAAATAGCCATCAGACTGCTAAATAGCCATCAGACTCCTAAATAGCCATCAGATTGCTAAATAGCCATCAGATTGCTAAATAGCCATCAAACTGCTAAATAGCCATGAGACAGCTAAATAGCCGTCAGACTGCTAAATAGCCATCAGACTCCTAAATTGCCGTGAGACAGCTAAATAGCCATCAGACTGCTAAATAGCCATCAGATTGCTAAATAGCCATCAGAATGCTAAATAACCACCAGACTCCTAAATAGCCATCAGACTGCTAAATAGCCGTGAGACAGATAAATAGCCATCAGACTGCTAAATAGCCATCAGACTGCTAAATAGCCATCAGAATGTTAAATAGCCATCAGACTCCTAAATAGCCGTGAGACAGCTAAATAGCCATCAGACTGGTAAATAGCCATCAGATTGCTAAATAGCTATCAGACTCCTAAATAGCCGTGAGACAGCTAAATAGCCATCAGACTGCTAAATAGCCATCAGACTCCTAAATAGCCATCAGATTGCTAAATAGCCATCAGATTGCTAAATAGCCATCAAACTGCTAAATAGCCATGAGACTGCTAAATATCCATCAGACTGCTAAATAGCCATCAGAATGCTAAATAGCCGTGAGACAGCTAAATCGTCATCAGACTGCTAAATAGCCATCAGACTGCTAAATAGCCATCAGACTGCTAAATAGCCATCAGTCTGTTAAATAGCCATCAGACTGCTAAATAGCCATCAGTCTGCTAAATAGCCATCAGACTCCTAAATAGCCGTGAGACAGCTAAATAGTCATCAGACTGCTAAATAGCCATCAGACGGTTAAATAGCCATCAGACTGCTAAATAGCCATCAGACTCCTAAATAGCCGTGAGACAGCTAAAAAAACATCAGACTGCTAAATAGCCATCAGACTGCTAAATAGCCATCAGACTGTTAAATAGCCATCAGTCTGTAAAATAGCCATCAGACTGCTAAATAGTCATCAGACTCCTAAATAGCCGTGAGACAGCTAAAAAACCATCAGACTGCTAAATAGCCATCAGACTGCTAAATAGCCATGAGACAACTAAAAAGCCATCAGACTGCTAAATAGCCATCAGACTGCTAAATAGCAGTGAGACAGCTAAATAGCCATCAGACTGCTAAATAACCATCAGACTCCTAAATAGCCATGAGACAGCTAAATAGCCATCAGACTGCAAAATAGCCATCAGACTGCTAAATAGCCATGAGACAGCTAAATAACCATCAGACTCCTAAATAGCCATAAGACTGCTAAATAGCCATCAGATTCCTAAATAGCCATCAGACTGCTAAATAGCCATCAGCTTGCTAAATAGCCATCAGAATGCTAAATAACCATCAGACTCCTAAATAGCCATCAGACTGCTAAATAGCCATCAGACTGTTAAATAGCCATCAGACTGCTAAATAGCCATCAGTCTGCTAAATAGCCATCAGACTCCTAAATAGCCGTGAGACAGCTAAATAGCCATCAGACTGCTAAATACCCATCAGACTGCTAAATAGCCATCAGACTGCTAAATAGCCATCAGACTGTTAAATAGCCATCAGACTGCTAAATAGCCATCAGAATGTTAAATAGCCATCAGACTCCTAAACCGCCGTGAGACAGCTAAATAGCCATCAGACTGCTAAATAGCCATCAGACTCCTAAATTGCCGTGAGACAGCTAAATAGCCAGACTGCTATATATCCATCAGACTGCAAAATAGCCATCAGACTGTTAAATAGCCATCAGTCTGTAAAATAGCCATCAGACTGCTAAATCTCCATCAGACTGCTAAATAGCCATCAGTCTGTTAAATAGCCATCAGACTGCTAAATAGCCATCAGAATGTTAAATAGCAATCAGACTCCTAAATAGCCGTGAGACAGCTAAATAGCCATCAGACTGCTAAATAGCCATCAGATTGCTAAATAGCCATCAGACTGTTAAATAGCCATCAGACTGCTAAATAGCCATCAGACTGTTAAATAGCCATCAGTCTGTAAAATAGCCATAAGACTGCTAAATAGCCATCAGAATGCTAAAAAACCATCAGACTCCTAAATAGCCATGAGACAGCTAAATAGCCGTCAGACTGCTAAATAGCCATCAGACTCCTAAATTGCCGTGAGACAGCTAAATAGCCATCAGACTGCTAAATAGCCATCAGAATGCTAAATAACCACCAGACTCCTAAATAGCCATCAGACTGCTAAATAGCCGTGAGACAGATAAATAGCCATCAGACTGCTAAATAGCCATCAGACTGCTAAATAGCCATCAGAATGTTAAATAGCCATCAGACTCCTAAATAGCCGTGAGACAGCTAAATAGCCATCAGACTGGTAAATAGCCATCAGACTCCTAAATAGCCATCAGATTGCTAAATAGCCATCAGATTGCTAAATAGCCATCAAACTGCTAAATAGCCATGAGACTGCTAAATAGCCATCAGACTGCTAAATAGCCATCAAAATGTTAAATAACCATCAGACTGCTAAATAGCCATCAGAATGCTAAATAGCCATCAGACTCCTAAATAGCTGTGAGACAGCTAAATAGCCGTGAGACAGCTAAATAGCCATCAGACTGCTAAATAGCCATCAGACTGCTAAATATCCATCAGACTGCTAAATAGCCATCAGAATGCTAAATAGCCGTGAGACAGCTAAATAGTCATCAGACTGCTAAATAGCCATCAGACTGCTAAATAGCCATCAGACTGCTAAATAGCCATCAGTCTGTTAAATAGCCATCAGACTCCTAAATAGCCATCAGATTGCTAAATAGCCATCAGATTGCTAAATAGCCATCAAACTGCTAAATAGCCATGAGACTGCTAAATAGCCATCAGACTGCTAAATAGCCATCAAAATGTTAAATAACCATCAGACTGCTAAATAGCCATCAGAATGCTAAATAGCCATCAGACTCCTAAATAGCCGTGAGACAGCTAAATAGCCGTGAGACAGCTAAATAGCCATCAGACTGCTAAATAGCCATCAGACTGCTAAATATCCATCAGACTGCTAAATAGCCATCAGAATGCTAAATAGCCGTGAGACAGCTAAATAGTCATCAGACTGCTAAATAGCCATCAGACTGCTAAATAGCCATCAGACTGCTAAATAGCCATCAGTCTGTTAAATAGCCATCAGACTGCTAAATAGCCATCAGTCTGCTAAATAGCCATCAGACTCCTAAATAGCCGTGAGACAGCTAAATAGTCATCAGACTGCTAAATAGCCATCAGACTGTTAAATAGCCATCAGACTGCTAAATAGCCATCAGAATGTTAAATAGCAATCAGACTCCTAAATAGCCGTGAGACAGCTAAATAGCCATCAGACTGCTAAATAGCAATCAGACTGCTAAATAGCCATCAGACTCCTAAATAGCCGTGAGACAGCTAAAAAAACATCAGACTGCTAAATAGCCATCAGACTGCTAAATAGCCATCAGACTGTTAAATAGCCATCAGTATGTAAAATAGTCATCAGACTGCTAAATGGCCATCAGACTGTTAAATAGCCATCAGACTGCTAAATAGCCATCAGAATGTTAAATAGCAATCAGACTCCTAAATAGCCGTGAGACAGCTAAATAGCCGTGAGACAGCTAAATAGCCGTCAGACTGCTAAATAGCCATCAGACTCCTAAATTGCCGTGAGACAGCTAAATAGCCATCAGACTGCTAAATAGCCATCAGAATGCTAAATAACCACCAGACTCCTAAATAGCCATCAGACTGCTAAATAGCCGTGAGACAGATAAATAGCCATCAGACTGCTAAATAGCCATCAGACTGCTAAATAGCCATCAGAATGTTAAATAGCCATCAGACTCCTAAATAGCCGTGAGACAGCTAAATAGCCATCAGACTGGTAAATAGCCATCAGACTCCTAAATAGCCATCAGATTGCTAAATAGCCATCAAACTGCTAAATAGCCATGAGACTGCTAAATAGCCATCAGACTGCTAAATAGCCATCAAAATGTTAAATAACCATCAGACTGCTAAATAGCCATCAGAATGCTAAATAGCCATCAGACTCCTAAATAGCCGTGAGACAGCTAAATAGCCGTGAGACAGCTAAATAGCCATCAGACTGCTAAATAGCCATCAGACTGCTAAATATCCATCAGACTGCTAAATAGCCATCAGAATGCTAAATAGCCGTGAGACAGCTAAATAGTCATCAGACTGCTAAATAGCCATCAGACTGCTAAATAGCCATCAGACTGCTAAATAGCCATCAGTCTGTTAAATAGCCATCAGACTCCTAAATAGCCATCAGATTGCTAAATAGCCATCAGATTGCTAAATAGCCATCAAACTGCTAAATAGCCATGAGACTGCTAAATAGCCATCAGACTGCTAAATAGCCATCAAAATGTTAAATAACCATCAGACTGCTAAATAGCCATCAGAATGCTAAATAGCCATCAGACTCCTAAATAGCCGTGAGACAGCTAAATAGCCGTGAGACAGCTAAATAGCCATCAGACTGCTAAATAGCCATCAGACTGCTAAATATCCATCAGACTGCTAAATAGCCATCAGAATGCTAAATAGCCGTGAGACAGCTAAATAGTCATCAGACTGCTAAATAGCCATCAGACTGCTAAATAGCCATCAGACTGCTAAATAGCCATCAGTCTGTTAAATAGCCATCAGAATGCTAAATAGCCGTGAGACAGCTAAATAGTCATCAGACTGCTAAATAGCCATCAGACTGCTAAATAGCCATCAGACTGCTAAATAGCCATCAGTCTGTTAAATAGCCATCAGACTCCTAAATAGCCATCAGATTGCTAAATAGCCATCAGATTGCTAAATAGCCATCAAACTGCTAAATAGCCATGAGACTGCTAAATAGCCATCAGACTGCTAAATAGCCATCAAAATGTTAAATAACCATCAGACTGCTAAATAGCCATCAGAATGCTAAATAGCCATCAGACTCCTAAATAGCCGTGAGACAGCTAAATAGCCGTGAGACAGCTAAATAGCCATCAGACTGCTAAATAGCCATCAGACTGCTAAATATCCATCAGACTGCTAAATAGCCATCAGAATGCTAAATAGCCGTGAGACAGCTAAATAGTCATCAGACTGCTAAATAGCCATCAGACTGCTAAATAGCCATCAGACTGCTAAATAGCCATCAGTCTGTTAAATAGCCATCAGACTGCTAAATAGCCATCAGTCTGCTAAATAGCCATCAGACTCCTAAATAGCCGTGAGACAGCTAAATAGTCATCAGACTGCTAAATAGCCATCAGACTGTTAAATAGCCATCAGACTGCTAAATAGCCATCAGAATGTTAAATAGCAATCAGACTCCTAAATAGCCGTGAGACAGCTAAATAGCCATCAGACTGCTAAATAGCAATCAGACTGCTAAATAGCCATCAGACTCCTAAATAGCCGTGAGACAGCTAAAAAAACATCAGACTGCTAAATAGCCATCAGACTGCTAAATAGCCATCAGACTGTTAAATAGCCATCAGTCTGTAAAATAGCCATCAGACTGCTAAATAGCCATCAGACTCCTAAATAGCCATCAGATTGCTAAATAGCCATCAGATTGCTAAATAGCCATCAAACTGCTAAATAGCCATGAGACTGCTAAATAGCCATCAGACTGCTAAATAGCCATCAGACTCCTAAATAGCCGTGAGACAGCTAAATAGCCATCAGACTGCTAAATAGCCATCAGACTCCTAAATAGCCATCAGATTGCTAAATAGCCATCAGATTGCTAAATAGCCATCAAACTGCTAAATAGCCATGAGACAGCTAAATAGCCGTCAGACTGCTAAATAGCCATCAGACTCCTAAATTGCCGTGAGACAGCTAAATAGCCATCAGACTGCTAAATAGCCATCAGACTCCTAAATAGCCATGAGACAGCTAAATAGCCATCAGACTGCTAAATAGCCATCAGACTGCTAAATAGCCATGAGACAGCTAAATAACCATCAGACTCCTAAATAGCCATCAGACTGCTAAATAGCCATCAGATTCCTAAATAGCCATCAGACTGCTAAATAGCCATCAGCTTGCTAAATAGCCATCAGAATGCTAAATAACCATCAGACTGCTAAATAGCCATCAGACTGCTAAATAGCCATCAGACTCCTAAATAGCCGTGAGACAGCTAAATAGCCGTGAGACAGCTAAATAGCCATCAGACTGCTAAATAGCCATCAGACTGCTAAATATCCATCAGACTGCTAAATAGCCATCAGAATGCTAAATAGCCGTGAGACAGCTAAATAGTCATCAGACTGCTAAATAGCCATCAGACTGCTAAATAGCCATCAGACTGCTAAATAGCCATCAGTCTGTTAAATAGCCATCAGACTGCTAAATAGCCATCAGTCTGCTAAATAGCCATCAGACTCCTAAATAGCCGTGAGACAGCTAAATAGTCATCAGACTGCTAAATAGCCATCAGACGGTTAAATAGCCATCAGACTGCTAAATAGCCATCAGAATGTTAAATAGCAATCAGACTCCTAAATAGCCGTGAGACAGCTAAATAGCCATCAGACTGCTAAATAGCAATCAGACTGCTAAATAGCCATCAGACTCCTAAATAGCCGTGAGACAGCTAAAAAAACATCAGACTGCTATATAGCCATCAGACTGCTAAATAGCCATCAGACTGTTAAATAGCCATCAGTCTGTAAAATAGCCATCAGACTGCTAAATAGTCATCAGACTCCTAAATAGCCGTGAGACAGCTAAAAAACCATCAGACTGCTAAATAGCCATCAGACTGCTAAATAGCCATGAGACAACTAAAAAGCCATCAGACTGCTAAATAGCCATCAGACTGCTAAATAGCAGTGAGACAGCTAAATAGCCATCAGACTCCTAAATAGCCATCAGACTGCTAAATAGCCATCAGATTCCTAAATAGCCATCAGACTGCTAAATAGCCATCAGCTTGCTAAATAGCCATCAGAATGCTAAATAACCATCAGACTCCTAAATAGCCATCAGACTGCTAAATAGCCATCAGACTGTTAAATAGCCATCAGACTGCTAAATAGCCATCAGTCTGCTAAATAGCCATCAGACTCCTAAATAGCCGTGAGACAGCTAAATAGCCATCAGACTGCTAAATACCCATCAGACTGCTAAATAGCCATCAGACTGCTAAATAGCCATCAGACTGTTAAATAGCCATCAGACTCCTAAACCGCCGTGAGACAGCTAAATAGCCATCAGACTGCTAAATAGCCATCAGACTCCTAAATTGCCGTGAGACAGCTAAATAGCCAGACTGCTATATATCCATCAGACTGCAAAATAGCCATCAGACTGTTAAATAGCCATCAGTCTGTAAAATAGCCATCAGACTGCTAAATCTCCATCAGTCTGCTAAATAGCCATCAGTCTGTTAAATAGCCATCAGTCTAAATAGCCATCAGAATGTTAAATAGCAATCAGACTCCTAAATAGCCGTGAGACAGCTAAATAGCCATCAGACTGCTAAATAGCCATCAGATTGCTAAATAGCCATCAGACTGTTAAATAGCCATCAGACTGCTAAATAGCCATCAGACTGTTAAATAGCCATCAGTCTGTAAAATAGCCATAAGACTGCTAAATAGCCATCAGACTGCTAAATAGCCATCAGAATGCTAAATAACCACCAGACTCCTAAATAGCCATCAGACTGCTAAATAGCCGTGAGACAGATAAATAGCCATCAGACTGCTAAATAGCCATCAGACTGCTAAATAGCCATCAGAATGTTAAATAGCCATCAGACTCCTAAATAGCCGTGAGACAGCTAAATAGCCATCAGACTGGTAAATAGCCATCAGATTGCTAAATAGCTATCAGACTGCTAAATAGCCATCAGACTCCTAAATAGCCATCAGATTGCTAAATAGCCATCAGATTGCTAAATAGCCATCAAACTGCTAAATAGCCATGAGACTGCTAAATAGCCATCAGACTGCTAAATAGCCATCAAAATGTTAAATAACCATCAGACTGCTAAATTGCCATCAGAATGCTAAATAGCCATCAGACTCCTAAATAGCCGTGAGACAGCTAAATAGCCGTGAGACAGCTAAATAGCCATCAGACTGCTAAATAGCCATCAGACTGCTAAATATCCATCAGACTGCTAAATAGCCATCAGAATGCTAAATAGCCGTGAGACAGCTAAATAGTCATCAGACTGCTAAATAGCCATCAGACTGCTAAATAGCCATCAGACTGCTAAATAGCCATCAGATTGCTAAATAGCCATCAAACTGCTAAATAGCCATGAGACTGCTAAATAGCCATCAGACTGCTAAATAGCCATCAAAATGTTAAATAACCATCAGACTGCTAAATAGCCATCAGAATGCTAAATAGCCATCAGACTCCTAAATAGCCGTGAGACAGCTAAATAGCCGTGAGACAGCTAAATAGCCATCAGACTGCTAAATAGCCATCAGACTGCTAAATATCCATCAGACTGCTAAATAGCCATCAGAATGCTAAATAGCCGTGAGACAGCTAAATAGTCATCAGACTGCTAAATAGCCATCAGACTGCTAAATAGCCATCAGACTGCTAAATAGCCATCAGTCTGTTAAATAGCCATCAGACTCCTAAATAGCCATCAGATTGCTAAATAGCCATCAGATTGCTAAATAGCCATCAAACTGCTAAATAGCCATGAGACTGCTAAATAGCCATCAGACTGCTAAATAGCCATCAAAATGTTAAATAACCATCAGACTGCTAAATAGCCATCAGAATGCTAAATAGCCATCAGACTCCTAAATAGCCGTGAGACAGCTAAATAGCCGTGAGACAGCTAAATAGCCATCAGACTGCTAAATAGCCATCAGACTGCTAAATATCCATCAGACTGCTAAATAGCCATCAGAATGCTAAATAGCCGTGAGACAGCTAAATAGTCATCAGACTGCTAAATAGCCATCAGACTGCTAAATAGCCATCAGACTGCTAAATAGCCATCAGTCTGTTAAATAGCCATCAGACTGCTAAATAGCCATCAGTCTGCTAAATAGCCATCAGACTCCTAAATAGCCGTGAGACAGCTAAATAGTCATCAGACTGCTAAATAGCCATCAGACTGTTAAATAGCCATCAGACTGCTAAATAGCCATCAGAATGTTAAATAGCAATCAGACTCCTAAATAGCCGTGAGACAGCTAAATAGCCATCAGACTGCTAAATAGCAATCAGACTGCTAAATAGCCATCAGACTCCTAAATAGCCGTGAGACAGCTAAAAAAACATCAGACTGCTAAATAGCCATCAGACTGCTAAATAGCCATCAGAATGTTAAATAGCAATCAGACTCCTAAATAGCCGTGAGACAGCTAAATAGCCGTGAGACAGCTAAATAGCCGTCAGACTGCTAAATAGCCATCAGACTCCTAAATTGCCGTGAGACAGCTAAATAGCCATCAGACTGCTAAATAGCCATCAGAATGCTAAATAACCACCAGACTCCTAAATAGCCATCAGACTGCTAAATAGCCGTGAGACAGATAAATAGCCATCAGACTGCTAAATAGCCATCAGACTGCTAAATAGCCATCAGAATGTTAAATAGCCATCAGACTCCTAAATAGCCGTGAGACAGCTAAATAGCCATCAGACTGGTAAATAGCCATCAGACTCCTAAATAGCCATCAGATTGCTAAATAGCCATCAGATTGCTAAATAGCCATCAAACTGCTAAATAGCCATGAGACTGCTAAATAGCCATCAGACTGCTAAATAGCCATCAAAATGTTAAATAACCATCAGACTGCTAAATAGCCATCAGAATGCTAAATAGCCATCAGACTCCTAAATAGCCGTGAGACAGCTAAATAGCCGTGAGACAGCTAAATAGCCATCAGACTGCTAAATAGCCATCAGACTGCTAAATATCCATCAGACTGCTAAATAGCCATCAGAATGCTAAATAGCCGTGAGACAGCTAAATAGTCATCAGACTGCTAAATAGCCATCAGACTGCTAAATAGCCATCAGACTGCTAAATAGCCATCAGTCTGTTAAATAGCCATCAGACTCCTAAATAGCCATCAGATTGCTAAATAGCCATCAGATTGCTAAATAGCCATCAAACTGCTAAATAGCCATGAGACTGCTAAATAGCCATCAGACTGCTAAATAGCCATCAAAATGTTAAATAACCATCAGACTGCTAAATAGCCATCAGAATGCTAAATAGCCATCAGACTCCTAAATAGCCGTGAGACAGCTAAATAGCCGTGAGACAGCTAAATAGCCATCAGACTGCTAAATAGCCATCAGACTGCTAAATATCCATCAGACTGCTAAATAGCCATCAGAATGCTAAATAGCCGTGAGACAGCTAAATAGTCATCAGACTGCTAAATAGCCATCAGACTGCTAAATAGCCATCAGACTGCTAAATAGCCATCAGTCTGTTAAATAGCCATCAGACTGCTAAATAGCCATCAGTCTGCTAAATAGCCATCAGACTCCTAAATAGCCGTGAGACAGCTAAATAGTCATCAGACTGCTAAATAGCCATCAGACTGTTAAATAGCCATCAGACTGCTAAATAGCCATCAGAATGTTAAATAGCAATCAGACTCCTAAATAGCCGTGAGACAGCTAAATAGCCATCAGACTGCTAAATAGCAATCAGACTGCTAAATAGCCATCAGACTCCTAAATAGCCGTGAGACAGCTAAAAAAACATCAGACTGCTAAATAGCCATCAGACTGCTAAATAGCCATCAGACTGTTAAATAGCCATCAGTCTGTAAAATAGCCATCAGACTGCTAAATAGCCATCAGACTCCTAAATAGCCATCAGATTGCTAAATAGCCATCAGATTGCTAAATAGCCATCAAACTGCTAAATAGCCATGAGACTGCTAAATAGCCATCAGACTGCTAAATAGCCATCAGACTCCTAAATAGCCGTGAGACAGCTAAATAGCCATCAGACTGCTAAATAGCCATCAGACTCCTAAATAGCCATCAGATTGCTAAATAGCCATCAGATTGCTAAATAGCCATCAAACTGCTAAATAGCCATGAGACAGCTAAATAGCCGTCAGACTGCTAAATAGCCATCAGACTCCTAAATTGCCGTGAGACAGCTAAATAGCCATCAGACTGCTAAATAGCCATCAGACTCCTAAATAGCCATGAGACAGCTAAATAGCCATCAGACTGCTAAATAGCCATCAGACTGCTAAATAGCCATGAGACAGCTAAATAACCATCAGACTCCTAAATAGCCATCAGACTGCTAAATAGCCATCAGATTCCTAAATAGCCATCAGACTGCTAAATAGCCATCAGCTTGCTAAATAGCCATCAGAATGCTAAATAACCATCAGACTGCTAAATAGCCATCAGACTGCTAAATAGCCATCAGACTCCTAAATAGCCGTGAGACAGCTAAATAGCCGTGAGACAGCTAAATAGCCATCAGACTGCTAAATAGCCATCAGACTGCTAAATATCCATCAGACTGCTAAATAGCCATCAGAATGCTAAATAGCCGTGAGACAGCTAAATAGTCATCAGACTGCTAAATAGCCATCAGACTGCTAAATAGCCATCAGACTGCTAAATAGCCATCAGTCTGTTAAATAGCCATCAGACTGCTAAATAGCCATCAGTCTGCTAAATAGCCATCAGACTCCTAAATAGCCGTGAGACAGCTAAATAGTCATCAGACTGCTAAATAGCCATCAGACGGTTAAATAGCCATCAGACTGCTAAATAGCCATCAGAATGTTAAATAGCAATCAGACTCCTAAATAGCCGTGAGACAGCTAAATAGCCATCAGACTGCTAAATAGCAATCAGACTGCTAAATAGCCATCAGACTCCTAAATAGCCGTGAGACAGCTAAAAAAACATCAGACTGCTAAATAGCCATCAGACTGCTAAATAGCCATCAGACTGTTAAATAGCCATCAGTCTGTAAAATAGCCATCAGACTGCTAAATAGTCATCAGACTCCTAAATAGCCGTGAGACAGCTAAAAAACCATCAGACTGCTAAATAGCCATCAGACTGCTAAATAGCCATGAGACAACTAAAAAGCCATCAGACTGCTAAATAGCCATCAGACTGCTAAATAGCAGTGAGACAGCTAAATAGCCATCAGACTCCTAAATAGCCATCAGACTGCTAAATAGCCATCAGATTCCTAAATAGCCATCAGACTGCTAAATAGCCATCAGCTTGCTAAATAGCCATCAGAATGCTAAATAACCATCAGACTCCTAAATAGCCATCAGACTGCTAAATAGCCATCAGACTGTTAAATAGCCATCAGACTGCTAAATAGCCATCAGTCTGCTAAATAGCCATCAGACTCCTAAATAGCCGTGAGACAGCTAAATAGCCATCAGACTGCTAAATACCCATCAGACTGCTAAATAGCCATCAGACTGCTAAATAGCCATCAGACTGTTAAATAGCCATCAGACTGCTAAATAGCCATCAGAATGTTAAATAGCCATCAGACTCCTAAACCGCCGTGAGACAGCTAAATAGCCATCAGACTGCTAAATAGCCATCAGACTCCTAAATTGCCGTGAGACAGCTAAATAGCCAGACTGCTATATATCCATCAGACTGCAAAATAGCCATCAGACTGTTAAATAGCCATCAGTCTGTAAAATAGCCATCAGACTGCTAAATCTCCATCAGACTGCTAAATAGCCATCAGTCTGTTAAATAGCCATCAGTCTAAATAGCCATCAGAATGTTAAATAGCAATCAGACTCCTAAATAGCCGTGAGACAGCTAAATAGCCATCAGACTGCTAAATAGCCATCAGATTGCTAAATAGCCATCAGACTGTTAAATAGCCATCAGACTGTTAAATAGCCATCAGTCTGTAAAATAGCCATAAGACTGCTAAATAGCCATCAGAATGCTAAAAAACCATCAGACTCCTAAATAGCCATGAGACAGCTAAATAGCCGTCAGACTGCTAAATAGCCATCAGACTCCTAAATTGCCGTGAGACAGCTAAATAGCCATCAGACTGCTAAATAGCCATCAGAATGCTAAATAACCACCAGACTCCTAAATAGCCATCAGACTGCTAAATAGCCGTGAGACAGATAAATAGCCATCAGACTGCTAAATAGCCATCAGACTGCTAAATAGCCATCAGAATGTTAAATAGCCATCAGACTCCTAAATAGCCGTGAGACAGCTAAATAGCCATCAGACTGGTAAATAGCCATCAGATTGCTAAATAGCTATCAGACTGCTAAATAGCCATCAGACTCCTAAATAGCAATCAGATTGCTAAATAGCCATCAGATTGCTAAATAGCCATCAAACTGCTAAATAGCCATGAGACTGCTAAATAGCCATCAGACTGCTAAATAGCCATCAAAATGTTAAATAACCATCAGACTGCTAAATTGCCATCAGAATGCTAAATAGCCATCAGACTCCTAAATAGCCGTGAGACAGCTAAATAGCCGTGAGACAGCTAAATAGCCATCAGACTGCTAAATAGCCATCAGACTGCTAAATATCCATCAGACTGCTAAATAGCCATCAGAATGCTAAATAGCCGTGAGACAGCTAAATAGTCATCAGACTGCTAAATAGCCATCAGACTGCTAAATAGCCATCAGACTGCTAAATAGCCATCAGTCTGTTAAATAGCCATCAGACTGCTAAATAGACATCAGTCTGCTAAATAGCCATCAGACTCCTAAATAGCCGTGAGACAGCTAAATAGTCATCAGACTGCTAAATAGCCATCAGACTGTTAAATAGCCATCAGACTGCTAAATAGCCATCAGAATGTTAAATAGCAATCAGACTCCTAAATAGCCGTGAGACAGCTAAATAGCCATCAGACTGCTAAATAGCAATCAGACTGCTAAATAGCCATCAGACTCCTAAATAGCCGTGAGACAGCTAAATAGTCATCAGACTGCTAAATAGCCATCAGACGGTTAAATAGCCATCAGACTGCTAAATAGCCATCAGAATGTTAAATAGCAATCAGACTCCTAAATAGCCGTGAGACAGCTAAATAGCCATCAGACTGCTAAATAGCAATCAGACTGCTAAATAGCCATCAGACTCCTAAATAGCCGTGAGACAGCTAAAAAAACATCAGACTGCTAAATAGCCATCAGACTGCTAAATAGCCATCAGACTGTTAAATAGCCATCAGTCTGTAAAATAGCCATCAGACTGCTAAATAGTCATCAGACTCCTAAATAGCCGTGAGACAGCTAAAAAACCATCAGACTGCTAAATAGCCATCAGACTGCTAAATAGCCATGAGACAACTAAAAAGCCATCAGACTGCTAAATAGCCATCAGACTGCTAAATAGCAGTGAGACAGCTAAATAGCCATCAGACTCCTAAATAGCCATCAGACTGCTAAATAGCCATCAGATTCCTAAATAGCCATCAGACTGCTAAATAGCCATCAGCTTGCTAAATAGCCATCAGAATGCTAAATAACCATCAGACTCCTAAATAGCCATCAGACTGCTAAATAGCCATCAGACTGTTAAATAGCCATCAGACTGCTAAATAGCCATCAGTCTGCTAAATAGCCATCAGACTCCTAAATAGCCGTGAGACAGCTAAATAGCCATCAGACTGCTAAATACCCATCAGACTGCTAAATAGCCATCAGACTGCTAAATAGCCATCAGACTGTTAAATAGCCATCAGACTGCTAAATAGCCATCAGAATGTTAAATAGCCATCAGACTCCTAAACCGCCGTGAGACAGCTAAATAGCCATCAGACTGCTAAATAGCCATCAGACTCCTAAATTGCCGTGAGACAGCTAAATAGCCAGACTGCTATATATCCATCAGACTGCAAAATAGCCATCAGACTGTTAAATAGCCATCAGTCTGTAAAATAGCCATCAGACTGCTAAATCTCCATCAGACTGCTAAATAGCCATCAGTCTGTTAAATAGCCATCAGTCTAAATAGCCATCAGAATGTTAAATAGCAATCAGACTCCTAAATAGCCGTGAGACAGCTAAATAGCCATCAGACTGCTAAATAGCCATCAGATTGCTAAATAGCCATCAGACTGTTAAATAGCCATCAGACTGTTAAATAGCCATCAGTCTGTAAAATAGCCATAAGACTGCTAAATAGCCATCAGAATGCTAAAAAACCATCAGACTCCTAAATAGCCATGAGACAGCTAAATAGCCGTCAGACTGCTAAATAGCCATCAGACTCCTAAATTGCCGTGAGACAGCTAAATAGCCATCAGACTGCTAAATAGCCATCAGAATGCTAAATAACCACCAGACTCCTAAATAGCCATCAGACTGCTAAATAGCCGTGAGACAGATAAATAGCCATCAGACTGCTAAATAGCCATCAGACTGCTAAATAGCCATCAGAATGTTAAATAGCCATCAGACTCCTAAATAGCCGTGAGACAGCTAAATAGCCATCAGACTGGTAAATAGCCATCAGATTGCTAAATAGCTATCAGACTGCTAAATAGCCATCAGACTCCTAAATAGCCATCAGATTGCTAAATAGCCATCAGATTGCTAAATAGCCATCAAACTGCTAAATAGCCATGAGACTGCTAAATAGCCATCAGACTGCTAAATAGCCATCAAAATGTTAAATAACCATCAGACTGCTAAATTGCCATCAGAATGCTAAATAGCCATCAGACTCCTAAATAGCCGTGAGACAGCTAAATAGCCGTGAGACAGCTAAATAGCCATCAGACTGCTAAATAGCCATCAGACTGCTAAATATCCATCAGACTGCTAAATAGCCATCAGAATGCTAAATAGCCGTGAGACAGCTAAATAGTCATCAGACTGCTAAATAGCCATCAGACTGCTAAATAGCCATCAGACTGCTAAATAGCCATCAGTCTGTTAAATAGCCATCAGACTGCTAAATAGACATCAGTCTGCTAAATAGCCATCAGACTCCTAAATAGCCGTGAGACAGCTAAATAGTCATCAGACTGCTAAATAGCCATCAGACTGTTAAATAGCCATCAGACTGCTAAATAGCCATCAGAATGTTAAATAGCAATCAGACTCCTAAATAGCCGTGAGACAGCTAAATAGCCATCAGACTGCTAAATAGCAATCAGACTGCTAAATAGCCATCTGACTCCTAAATAGCCGTGAGACAGCTAAAAAAACATCAGACTGCTAAATAGCCATCAGACTGCTAAATAGCCATCAGACTGTTAAATAGCCATCAGTCTGTAAAATAGCCATCAGACTGCTAAATAGTCATCAGACTCCTAAATAGCCGTGAGACAGCTAAAAAACCATCAGACTGCTAAATAGCCATCAGACTGCTAAATAGCCATGAGACAACTAAATAGCCATCAGACTGCTAAATAGCCATCAGACTGCTAAATAGCAGTGAGAGGGCTAAATAGCCATCAGACTGCTAAATAACCATCAGACTCCTAAATAGCCATGAGACAGCTAAATAGCCATCAGACTGCTAAATAGCCATCAGACTGCTAAATAGCCATGAGACAGCTAAATAACCATCAGACTCCTAAATAGCCATCAGACTGCTAAATAGCCATCAGACTGCTAAATAGCCATCAGTCTGTTAAATAGCCATCAGACTGCTAAATAGCCATCAGTCTGTTAAATAACCATCAGACTCCTAAATAGCCATCAGACTGCTAAATAGCCATCAGACTGCTAAATAGCCATCAGTCTGTTAAATAGCCATCAGACTGCTAAATAGCCATCAGACTGTTAAATAGCCATCAGACTGCTAAATAGCCATCAGAATGTTAAATAGCAATCAGACTCCTAAATAGCCGTGAGACAGCTAAATAGCCATCAGACTGCTAAATAGCAATCAGACTGCTAAATAGCCATCTGACTCCTAAATAGCCGTGAGACAGCTAAAAAAACATCAGACTGCTAAATAGCCATCAGACTGCTAAATAGCCATCAGACTGTTAAATAGCCATCAGTCTGTAAAATAGCCATCAGACTGCTAAATAGTCATCAGACTCCTAAATAGCCGTGAGACAGCTAAAAAACCATCAGACTGCTAAATAGCCATCAGACTGCTAAATAGTCATCAGACTCCTAAATAGCCGTGAGACAGCTAAATAGCCATCAGTCTGTTAAATAGCCATCAGTCTAAATAGCCATCAGAATGTTAAATAGCAATCAGACTCCTAAATAGCCGTGAGACAGCTAAATAGCCATCAGACTGCTAAATAGCCATCAGATTGCTAAATAGCCATCAGACTGTTAAATAGCCATCAGACTGCTAAATAGCCATCAGACTGTTAAATAGCCATCAGTCTGTAAAATAGCCATAAGACTGCTAAATAGCCATCAGAATGCTAAAAAACCATCAGACTCCTAAATAGCCATGAGACAGCTAAATAGCCGTCAGACTGCTAAATAGCCATCAGACTCCTAAATTGCCGTGAGACAGCTAAATAGCCATCAGACTGCTAAATAGCCATCAGAATGCTAAATAACCACCAGACTCCTAAATAGCCATCAGACTGCTAAATAGCCGTGAGACAGATAAATAGCCATCAGACTGCTAAATAGCCATCAGACTGCTAAATAGCCATCAGAATGTTAAATAGCCATCAGACTCCTAAATAGCCGTGAGACAGCTAAATAGCCATCAGACTGGTAAATAGCCATCAGATTGCTAAATAGCTATCAGACTGCTAAATAGCCATCAGACTCCTAAATAGCCATCAGATTGCTAAATAGCCATCAGATTGCTAAATAGCCATCAAACTGCTAAATAGCCATGAGACTGCTAAATAGCCATCAGACTGCTAAATAGCCATCAAAATGTTAAATAACCATCAGACTGCTAAATTGCCATCAGAATGCTAAATAGCCATCAGACTCCTAAATAGCCGTGAGACAGCTAAATAGCCGTGAGACAGCTAAATAGCCATCAGACTGCTAAATAGCCATCAGACTGCTAAATATCCATCAGACTGCTAAATAGCCATCAGAATGCTAAATAGCCGTGAGACAGCTAAATAGTCATCAGACTGCTAAATAGCCATCAGACTGCTAAATAGCCATCAGACTGCTAAATAGCCATCAGTCTGTTAAATAGCCATCAGACTGCTAAATAGACATCAGTCTGCTAAATAGCCATCAGACTCCTAAATAGCCGTGAGACAGCTAAATAGTCATCAGACTGCTAAATAGCCATCAGACTGTTAAATAGCCATCAGACTGCTAAATAGCCATCAGAATGTTAAATAGCAATCAGACTCCTAAATAGCCGTGAGACAGCTAAATAGCCATCAGACTGCTAAATAGCAATCAGACTGCTAAATAGCCATCTGACTCCTAAATAGCCGTGAGACAGCTAAAAAAACATCAGACTGCTAAATAGCCATCAGACTGCTAAATAGCCATCAGACTGTTAAATAGCCATCAGTCTGTAAAATAGCCATCAGACTGCTAAATAGTCATCAGACTCCTAAATAGCCGTGAGACAGCTAAAAAACCATCAGACTGCTAAATAGCCATCAGACTGCTAAATAGCCATGAGACAACTAAATAGCCATCAGACTGCTAAATAGCCATCAGACTGCTAAATAGCAGTGAGAGGGCTAAATAGCCATCAGACTGCTAAATAACCATCAGACTCCTAAATAGCCATGAGACAGCTAAATAGCCATCAGACTGCTAAATAGCCATCAGACTGCTAAATAGCCATGAGACAGCTAAATAACCATCAGACTCCTAAATAGCCATCAGACTGCTAAATAGCCATCAGATTCCTAAATACCCATCAGACTCCTAAATAGCCATCAGACTGCTAAATAGCCATCAGACTGTTAAATAGCCATCAGACTGCTAAATAGCCATCAGTCTGCTAAATAGCCATCAGACTCCTAAATAGCCGTGAGACAGCTAAATAGCCATCAGACTGCTAAATACCCATCAGACTGCTAAATAGCCATCAGACTGCTAAATAGCCATCAGACTGTTAAATAGCCATCAGACTGCTAAATAGCCATCAGAATGTTAAATAGCCATCAGACTCCTAAACCGCCGTGAGACAGCTAAATAGCCATCAGACTGCTAAATAGCCATCAGACTCCTAAATTGCCGTGAGACAGCTAAATAGCCAGACTGCTATATATCCATCAGACTGCAAAATAGCCATCAGACTGTTAAATAGCCATCAGTCTGTAAAATAGCCATCAGACTGCTAAATCTCCATCAGACTGCTAAATAGCCATCAGTCTGTTAAATAGCCATCAGACTGCTAAATAGCCATCAGAATGTTAAATAGCAATCAGACTCCTAAATAGCCATAAGACTGCTAAATATCCATCAGACTGCTAAATATCCATCAGACTGCTAAATAGCCATCAGTCTGTTAAATAGCCATCAGACTGCTAAATAGCCATCAGTCTGTAAAATAGCCATCAGACTGCTAAATAGTCATCAGACTCCTAAATAGCCGTGAGACAGCTAAAAAACCATCAGTCTGTTAAATAGCCATCAGACTGCTAAATAGCCATCAGTCTGTAAAATAGCCATCAGACTGCTAAATATCCGTCAGACTGCTAAATAGCCATCAGACTGCTAAATAGCAGTGAGACAGCTAAATAGCCATCAGACTGCTAAATAGCCATCAGAATGCTAAATAGCCATCAGACTGCTAAATAGCCATCAGTCTGCTAAATAGCCATCAGACTCCTAAATAGCCGTGAGACAGCTAAATAGCCATCAGACTGCTAAATACCCATCAGACTGCTAAATAGCCATCAGACTGCTAAATAGCCATCAGACTGTTAAATAGCCATCAGACTGCTAAATAGCCATCAGACTGCTAAATAGCCATCAGAATGTTAAATAGCCATCAGACTCCTAAACCGCCGTGAGACAGCTAAATAGCCATCAGACTGCTAAATAGCCATCAGACTCCTAAATTGCCGTGAGACAGCTAAATAGCCAGACTGCTATATATCCATCAGACTGCAAAATAGCCATCAGACTGTTAAATAGCCATCAGTCTGTAAAATAGCCATCAGACTGCTAAATCTCCATCAGACTGCTAAATAGCCATCAGTCTGTTAAATAGCCATCAGACTGCTAAATAGCCATCAGAATGTTAATTAGCAATCAGACTCCTAAATAGCCGTGAGACAGCTAAATAGCCATCAGACTGCTAAATAGCCATCAGATTGCTAAATAGCCATCAGACTGTTAAATAGCCATCAGACTGCTAAATAGCCATCAGACTGTTAAATAGCCATCAGTCTGTAAAATAGCCATAAGACTGCTAAATATCCATCAGACTGCTAAATATCCATCAGACTGCTAAATAGCCATCAGTCTGTTAAATAGCCATCAGACTGCTAAATAGCCATCAGTCTGTAAAATAGCCATCAGACTGCTAAATAGTCATCAGACTCCTAAATAGCCGTGAGACAGCTAAAAAACCATCAGTCTGTTAAATAGCCATCAGACTGCTAAATAGCCATCAGTCTGTAAAATAGCCATCAGACTGCTAAATATCCGTCAGACTGCTAAATAGCCATCAGACTGCTAAATAGCAGTGAGATAGCTAAATAGCCATCAGACTGCTAAATAGCCATCAGAATGCTAAATAGCCATCAGACTGCTAAATAGCCATCAGTCTGCTAAATAGCCATCAGACTCCTAAATAGCCGTGAGACAGCTAAATAGCCATCAGACTGCTAAATACCCATCAGACTGCTAAATAGCCATCAGACTGCTAAATAGCCATCAGACTGTTAAATAGCCATCAGACTGCTAAATAGCCATCAGAATGTTAAATAGCCATCAGACTCCTAAATCGCCGTGAGACCGCTAAATAGCCATCAGACTGCTAAATAGCAATCAGACTCCTAAATAGCCATCAGACTGCTATATATCCATCAGACTGCAAAATAGCCATCAGACTCCTAAATTGCCATGAGACTGCTAAATAGCCATCAGACTGCTAAATAGCCATCAGATTGCTAAATAGCCATCAGAATGCTAAATAACCACCAGACTCCTAAATAGCCATCAGACTGCTAAATAGCCGTGAGACAGATAAATAGCCATCAGACTGCTAAATAGCCATCAGACTGCTAAATAGCCATCAGAATGTTAAATAGCCATCAGACTCCTAAATAGCCGTGAGACAGCTAAATAGCCATCAGACTAGTAAATAGCCATCAGATTGCTAAATAGCTATCAGACTCCTAAATAGCCGTGAGACAGCTAAATAGCCATCAGACTGCTAAATAGCCATCAGACTCCTAAATAGCCATCAGATTGCTAAATAGCCATCAGATTGCTAAATAGCCATCAAACTGCTAAATAGCCATGAGACTGCTAAATAGCCATCAGACTGCTAAATAGCCATCAAAATGTTAAATAACCATCAGACTGCTAAATAGCCATCAGACTGCTAAATAGCCATCAGACTCCTAAATAGCCGTGAGACAGCTATATAGCCGTGAGACAGCTAAATAGCCATCAGACTGCTAAATAGCCATCAGACTGCTAAATATCCATCAGACTGCTAAATAGCCATCAGAATGCTAAATAGCCGTGAGACAGCTAAATAGTCATCAGACTGCTAAATAGCCATCAGACTGCTAAATAGCCATCAGTCTGTTAAATAGCCATCAGACTGCTAAATAGCCATCAGTCTGCTAAATAGCCATCAGACTCCTAAATAGCCGTGAGACAGCTAAATAGTCATCAGACTGCTAAATAGCCATCAGACTGTTAAATAGCCATCAGACTGTTAAATAGCCATCAGACTGCTAAATAGCCATCAGAATGTTAAATAGCAATCAGACTCCTAAATAGCCGTGAGACAGCTAAATAGCCATCAGACTGCTAAATAGCAATCAGACTGCTAAATAGCCATCAGACTCCTAAATAGCCGTGAGACAGCTAAAAAAACATCAGACTGCTAAATAGCCATCAGACTGCTAAATAGCCATCAGACTGTTAAATAGCCATCAGTCTGTAAAATAGCCATCAGACTGCTAAATAGTCATCAGACTCCTAAATAGCCGTGAGACAGCTAAAAAACCATCAGACTGCTAAATAGCCATCAGACTGCTAAATAGCCATGAGACAACTAAATAGCCATCAGACTGCTAAATAGCCATCAGACTGCTAAATAGCAGTGAGACAGCTAAATAGCCATCAGACTGCTAAATAACCATCAGACTCCTAAATAGCCATGAGACAGCTAAATAGCCATCAGACTGCTAAATAGCCATCAGACTGCTAAATAGCCATGAGACAGCTAAATAACCATCAGACTCCTAAATAGCCATCAGACTGCTAAATAGCCATCAGATTCCTAAATAGCCATCAGACTGCTAAATAGCCATCAGCTTGCTAAATAGCCATCAGAATGCTAAATAACCATCAGACTCCTAAATAGCCATCAGACTGCTAAATAGCCATCAGACTGTTAAATAGCCATCAGACTGCTAAATAGCCATCAGTCTGCTAAATAGCCATCAGACTCCTAAATAGCCGTGAGACAGCTAAATAGCCATCAGACTGCTAAATACCCATCAGACTGCTAAATAGCCATCAGACTGCTAAATAGCCATCAGACTGTTAAATAGCCATCAGACTGCTAAATAGCCATCAGAATGTTAAATAGCCATCAGACTCCTAAACCGCCGTGAGACAGCTAAATAGCCATCAGACTGCTAAATAGCCATCAGACTCCTAAATTGCAGTGAGACAGCTAAATAGCCAGACTGCTATATATCCATCAGACTGCAAAATAGCCATCAGACTGTTAAATAGCCATCAGTCTGTAAAATAGCCATCAGACTGCTAAATCTCCATCAGACTGCTAAATAGCCATCAGTCTGTTAAATAGCCATCAGACTGCTAAATAGCCATCAGAATGTTAAATAGCAATCAGACTCCTAAATAGCCGTGAGACAGCTAAATAGCCATCAGACTGCTAAATAGCCATCAGATTGCTAAATAGCCATCAGACTGTTAAATAGCCATCAGACTGCTAAATAGCCATCAGACTGTTAAATAGCCATCAGTCTGTAAAATAGCCATAAGACTGCTAAATAGCCATCAGAATGCTAAAAAACCATCAGACTCCTAAATAGCCATGAGACAGCTAAATAGCCGTCAGACTGCTAAATAGCCATCAGACTCCTAAATTGCCGTGAGACAGCTAAATAGCCATCAGACTGCTAAATAGCCATCAGAATGCTAAATAACCACCAGACTCCTAAATAGCCATCAGACTGCTAAATAGCCGTGAGACAGATAAATAGCCATCAGACTGCTAAATAGCCATCAGACTGCTAAATAGCCATCAGAATGTTAAATAGCCATCAGACTCCTAAATAGCCGTGAGACAGCTAAATAGCCATCAGACTGGTAAATAGCCATCAGATTGCTAAATAGCTATCAGACTGCTAAATAGCCATCAGACTCCTAAATAGCCATCAGATTGCTAAATAGCCATCAGATTGCTAAATAGCCATCAAACTGCTAAATAGCCATGAGACTGCTAAATAGCCATCAGACTGCTAAATAGCCATCAAAATGTTAAATAACCATCAGACAGCTAAATAGCCATCAGACTGCTAAATAGCCATCAGACTGCTAAATAGCCATCAGACTGCTAAATAGCCATCAGTCTGTTAAATAGCCATCAGACTGCTAAATAGCCATCAGTCTGCTAAATAGCCATCAGACTCCTAAATAGCCGTGAGACAGCTAAATAGTCATCAGACTGCTAAATAGCCATCAGACTGTTAAATAGCCATCAGACTGCTAAATAGCCATCAGAATGTTAAATAGCAATCAGACTCCTAAATAGCCGTGAGACAGCTAAATAGCCATCAGACTGCTAAATAGCCATCAGACTGCTAAATAGCAGTGAGACAGCTAAATAGCCATCAGACTGCTAAATAACCATCAGACTCCTAAATAGCCATGAGACAGCTAAATAGCCATCAGACTGCTAAATAGCCATCAGACTGCTAAATAGCCATGAGACAGCTAAATAACCATCAGACTCCTAAATAGCCATCAGACTGCTAAATAGCCATCAGATTCCTAAATACCCATCAGACTGCTAAATAGCCATCAGCTTGCTAAATAGCCATCAGAATGCTAAATAACCATCAGACTCCTAAATAGCCATCAGACTGCTAAATAGCCATCAGACTGTTAAATAGCCATCAGACTGCTAAATAGCCATCAGTCTGCTAAATAGCCATCAGACTCCTAAATAGCCGTGAGACAGCTAAATAGCCATCAGACTGCTAAATACCCATCAGACTGCTAAATAGCCATCAGACTGCTAAATAGCCATCAGACTGTTAAATAGCCATCAGACTGCTAAATAGCCATTAGAATGTTAAATAGCCATCAGACTCCTAAACCGCCGTGAGACAGCTAAATAGCCATCAGACTGCTAAATAGCCATCAGACTCCTAAATTGCCGTGAGACAGCTAAATAGCCAGACTGCTATATATCCATCAGACTGCAAAATAGCCATCAGACTGTTAAATAGCCATCAGTCTGTAAAATAGCCATCAGACTGCTAAATCTCCATCAGACTGCTAAATAGCCATCAGTCTGTTAAATAGCAATCAGACTCCTAAATAGCCGTGAGACAGCTAAATAGCCATCAGACTGCTAAATAGCCATCAGACTGCTAAATAGCAGTGAGACAGCTAAATAGCCATCAGACTGCTAAATAGCCATCAGACTGTTAAATAGCCATCAGACTGCTAAATAGCCATCAGTCTGCTAAATAGCCATCAGACTCCTAAATAGCCGTGAGACAGCTAAATAGCCATCAGACTGCTAAATACCCATCAGACTGCTAAATAGCCATCAGACTGCTAAATAGCCATCAGACTGTTAAATAGCCATCAGACTGCTAAATAGCCATCAGAATGTTAAATAGCCATCAGACTCCTAAACCGCCGTGAGACAGCTAAATAGCCATCAGACTGCTAAATAGCCATCAGACTCCTAAATTGCCGTGAGACAGCTAAATAGCCAGACTGCTATATATCCATCAGACTGCAAAATAGCCATCAGACTGTTAAATAGCCATCAGTCTGTAAAATAGCCATCAGACTGCTAAATCTCCATCAGACTGCTAAATAGCCATCAGTCTGTTAAATAGCCATCAGACTGCTAAATAGCCATCAGAATGTTAAATAGCAATCAGACTCCTGAATAGCCGTGAGACAGCTAAATAGCCATCAGACTGCTAAATAGCCATCAGATTGCTAAATAGCCATCAGACTGTTAAATAGCCATCAGACTGCTAAATAGCCATCAGACTGTTAAATAGCCATCAGTCTGTAAAATAGCCATAAGACTGCTAAATATCCATCAGACTGCTAAATATCCATCAGACTGCTAAATAGCCATCAGTCTGTTAAATAGCCATCAGACTGCTAAATAGCCATCAGTCTGTAAAATAGCCATCAGACTGCTAAATAGTCATCAGACTCCTAAATAGCCGTGAGACAGCTAAAAAACCATCAGTCTGTTAAATAGCCATCAGACTGCTAAATAGCCATCAGTCTGTAAAATAGCCATCAGACTGCTAAATATCCGTCAGACTGCTAAATAGCCATCAGACTGCTAAATAGCAGTGAGACAGCTAAATAGCCATCAGACTGCTAAATAGCCATCAGAATGCTAAATAGCCATCAGACTGCTAAATAGCCATCAGTCTGCTAAATAGCCATCAGACTCCTAAATAGCCGTGAGACAGCTAAATAGCCATCAGACTGCTAAATACCCATCAGACTGCTAAATAGCCATCAGACTGCTAAATAGCCATCAGACTGTTAAATAGCCATCAGACTGCTAAATAGCCATCAGAATGTTAAATAGCCATCAGACTCCTAAATCGCCGTGAGACCGCTAAATAGCCATCAGACTGCTAAATAGCAATCAGACTCCTAAATAGCCATCAGACTGCTATATATCCATCAGACTGCAAATTAGCCATCAGATTGCTAAATAGCCATCAGAATGCTAAATAACCATCAGAATGCTAAATAACCACCAGACTCCTAAATAGCCATCAGACTGCTAAATAGCCGTGAGACAGATAAATAGCCATCAGACTGCTAAATAGCCATCAGACTGCTAAATAGCCATCAGAATGTTAAATAGCCATCAGACTCCTAAATAGCCGTGAGACAGCTAAATAGCCATCAGACTAGTAAATAGCCATCAGATTGCTAAATAGCTATCAGACTCCTAAATAGCCGTGAGACAGCTAAATAGCCATCAGACTGCTAAATAGCCATCAGACTCCTAAATAGCCATCAGATTGCTAAATAGCCATCAGATTGCTAAATAGCCATCAAACTGCTAAATAGCCATGAGACTGCTAAATAGCCATCAGACTGCTAAATAGCCATCAAAATGTTAAATAACCATCAGACTGCTAAATAGCCATCAGACTGCTAAATAGCCATCAGACTCCTAAATAGCCGTGAGACAGCTAAATAGCCGTGAGACAGCTAAATAGCCATCAGACTGCTAAATAGCCATCAGACTGCTAAATATCCATCAGACTGCTAAATAGCCATCAGAATGCTAAATAGCCGTGAGACAGCTAAATAGTCATCAGACTGCTAAATAGCCATCAGACTGCTAAATAGCCATCAGACTGCTAAATAGCCATCAGTCTGTTAAATAGCCATCAGACTGCTAAATAGCCATCAGTCTGCTAAATAGCCATCAGACTCCTAAATAGCCGTGAGACAGCTAAATAGTCATCAGACTGCTAAATAGCCATCAGACTGTTAAATAGCCATCAGACTGTTAAATAGCCATCAGACTGCTAAATAGCCATCAGAATGTTAAATAGCAATCAGACTCCTAAATAGCCGTGAGACAGCTAAATAGCCATCAGACTGCTAAATAGCAATCAGACTGCTAAATAGCCATCAGACTCCTAAATAGCCGTGAGACAGCTAAAAAAACATCAGACTGCTAAATAGCCATCAGACTGCTAAATAGCCATCAGACTGTTAAATAGCCATCAGTCTGTAAAATAGCCATCAGACTGCTAAATAGCCATCAGTCTGTTAAATAGCCATCAGACTGCTAAATAGCCATCAGAATGTTAAATAGCAATCAGACTCCTAAATAGCCGTGAGACAGCTAAATAGCCATCACACTGCTAAATAGCCATCAGACTGCTAAATAGCCATCAGACTGCTAAATAGCAGTGAGACAGCTAAATAGCCATCAGACTGCTAAATAGCCATCAGAATGCTAAATAGCCATCAGACAGCTAAATAGCCATCAGTCTGCTAAATAGCCATCAGACTCCTAAATAGCCGTGAGACAGCTAAATAGCCATCAGACTGCTAAATACCCATCAGACTGCTAAATAGCCATCAGACTGCTAAATAGCCATCTGACTGTTAAATAGCCATCAGACTGCTAAATAGCCATCAGAATGTTAAATAGCCATCAGACTCCTAAATCGCCGTGAGACAGCTAAATAGCCATCAGACTGCTAAATAGCAATCAGACTCCTAAATAGCCATCAGACTGCTATATATCCATCAGACTGCAAAATAGCCATCAGACTCCTAAATTGCCGTGAGACAGCTAAATAGCCATCAGACTGCTAAATAGCCATCCGATTGCTAAATATCCATCAGAATGCTAAATAACCACCAGACTCCTAAATAGCCATCAGACTGCTAAATAGCCGTGAGACAGATAAATAGCCATCAGACTGCTAAATAGCCATCAGACTGCTAAATAGCCATCAGAATGTTAAATAGCCATCAGACTCCTAAATAGCCGTGAGACAGCTAAATAGCCATCAGACTGGTAAATAGCCATCAGATTGCTAAATAGCTATCAGACTCCTAAATAGCCGTGAGACAGCTAAATAGCCATCAGACTGCTAAATAGCCATCAGACTCCTAAATAGCCATCAGATTGCTAAATAGCCATCAGATTGCTAAATAGCCATCAAACTGCTAAATAGCCATGAGACTGCTAAATAGCCATCAGACTGCTAAATAGCCATCAGACTCCTAAATAGCCATCAGATTGCTAAATAGCCATCAGATTGCTAAATAGCCATCAAACTGCTAAATAGCCATGAGACTGCTAAATAGCCATGAGACAGCTAAATAGCCATCAGACTGCTAAATAGCCATCAGACTCCTAAATAGCCATCAGATTGCTAAATAGCCATCAGACTGCTAAATAGCCATCAGACTCCTAAATAGCCGTGAGACAGCTAAATAGCCGTGAGACAGCTAAATAGCCATCAGACTGCTAAATAGCCATCAGACTGCTAAATATCCATCAGACTGCTAAATAGCCATCAGACTGCTAAATAGCCGTGAGACAGCTAAATAGTCATCAGACTGCTAAATAGCCATCAGACTGCTAAATAGCCATCAGACTGCTAAATAGCCATCAGTCTGTTAAATAGCCATCAGACTGCTAAATAGCCATCAGTCTGCTAAATAGCCATCAGACTCCTAAATAGCCGTGAGACAGCTAAATAGTCATCAGACTGCTAAATAGCCATCAGACTGTTAAATAGCCATCAGACTGTTAAATAGCCGTGAGACAGCTAAATAGCCATCAGACTGCTAAATAGCAATCAGACTGCTAAATAGCCATCAGACTCCTAAATAGCAGTGAGACAGCTAAAAAAACATCAGACTGCTAAATAGCCATCAGACTGCTAAATAGCCATCAGACTGTTAAATAGCCATCAGTCTGTAAAATAGCCATCAGACTGCTAAATAGTCATCAGACTCCTAAATAGCCGTGAGACAGCTAAAAAACCATCAGACTGCTAAATAGCCATCAGACTGCTAAATAGCCATGAGACAACTAAATAGCCATCAGACTGCTAAATAGCCATCAGACTGTTAAATAGCCATCAGACTGTTAAATAGCCATCAGACTGCTAAATAGCCATCAGAATGTTAAATAGCAATCAGACTCCTAAATAGCCGTGAGACAGCTAAATAGCCATCAGACTGCTAAATAGCAATCAGACTGCTAAATAGCCATCAGACTCCTAAATAGCCGTGAGACAGCTAAAAAAACATCAGACTGCTAAATAGCCATCAGACTGCTAAATAGCCATCAGACTGTTAAATAGCCATCAGTCTGTAAAATAGCCATCAGACTGCTAAATAGCCATCAGTCTGTTAAATAGCCATCAGACTGCTAAATAGCCATCAGAATGTTAAATAGCAATCAGACTCCTAAATAGCCGTGAGACAGCTAAATAGCCATCACACTGCTAAATAGCCATCAGACTGCTAAATAGCCATCAGACTGCTAAATAGCAGTGAGACAGCTAAATAGCCATCAGACTGCTAAATAGCCATCAGAATGCTAAATAGCCATCAGACTGCTAAATAGCCATCAGTCTGCTAAATAGCCATCAGACTCCTAAATAGCCGTGAGACAGCTAAATAGCCATCAGACTGCTAAATACCCATCAGACTGCTAAATAGCCATCAGACTGCTAAATAGCCATCAGACTGTTAAATAGCCATCAGACTGCTAAATAGCCATCAGAATGTTAAATAGCCATCAGACTCCTAAATCGCCGTGAGACAGCTAAATAGCCATCAGACTGCTAAATAGCAATCAGACTCCTAAATAGCCATCAGACTGCTATATATCCATCAGACTGCAAAATAGCCATCAGACTCCTAAATTGCCGTGAGACAGCTAAATAGCCATCAGACTGCTAAATAGCCATCCGATTGCTAAATATCCATCAGAATGCTAAATAACCACCAGACTCCTAAATAGCCATCAGACTGCTAAATAGCCGTGAGACAGATAAATAGCCATCAGACTGCTAAATAGCCATCAGACTGCTAAATAGCCATCAGAATGTTAAATAGCCATCAGACTCCTAAATAGCCGTGAGACAGCTAAATAGCCATCAGACTGGTAAATAGCCATCAGATTGCTAAATAGCTATCAGACTCCTAAATAGCCGTGAGACAGCTAAATAGCCATCAGACTGCTAAATAGCCATCAGACTCCTAAATAGCCATCAGATTGCTAAATAGCCATCAGATTGCTAAATAGCCATCAAACTGCTAAATAGCCATGAGACTGCTAAATAGCCATCAGACTGCTAAATAGCCATCAGACTCCTAAATAGCCATCAGATTGCTAAATAGCCATCAGATTGCTAAATAGCCATCAAACTGCTAAATAGCCATGAGACTGCTAAATAGCCATGAGACAGCTAAATAGCCATCAGACTGCTAAATAGCCATCAGACTCCTAAATAGCCATCAGATTGCTAAATAGCCATCAAACTGCTAAATAGCCATCAGACTCCTAAATAGCCGTGAGACAGCTAAATAGCCGTGAGACAGCTAAATAGCCATCAGACTGCTAAATAGCCATCAGACTGCTAAATATCCATCAGACTGCTAAATAGCCATCAGAATGCTAAATAGCCGTGAGACAGCTAAATAGTCATCAGACTGCTAAATAGCCATCAGACTGCTAAATAGCCATCAGACTGCTAAATAGCCATCAGTCTGTTAAATAGCCATCAGACTGCTAAATAGCCATCAGTCTGCTAAATAGCCATCAGACTCCTAAATAGCCGTGAGACAGCTAAATAGTCATCAGACTGCTAAATAGCCATCAGACTGTTAAATAGCCATCAGACTGCTAAATAGCCATCAGAATGTAAAATAGCAATCAGACTCCTAAATAGCCGTGAGACAGCTAAATAGCCATCAGACTGCTAAATAGCAATCAGACTGCTAAATAGCCATCAGACTCCTAAATAGCCGTGAGACAGCTAAAAAAACATCAGACTGCTAAATAGCCATCAGACTGCTAAATAGCCATCAGACTGTTAAATAGCCATCAGTCTGTAAAATAGCCATCAGACTGCTAAATAGTCATCAGACTCCTAAATAGCCGTGAGACAGCTAAAAAACCATCAGACTGCTAAATAGCCATCAGACTGCTAAATAGCCATGAGACAACTAAATAGCCATCAGACTGCTAAATAGCCATCAGACTGCTAAATAGCAGTGAGACAGCTAAATAGCCATCAGACTGCTAAATAACCATCAGACTCCTAAATAGCCATGAGACAGCTAAATAGCCATCAGACTGCTAAATAGCCATCAGACTGCTAAATAGCCATGAGACAGCTAAATAACCATCAGACTCCTAAATAGCCATCAGACTGCTAAATAGCCATCAGATTCCTAAATAGCCATCAGACTGCTAAATAGCCATCAGCTTGCTAAATAGCCATCAGAATGCTAAATAACCATCAGACTCCTAAATAGCCATCAGACTGCTAAATAGCCATCAGACTGTTAAATAGCCATCAGACTGCTAAATAGCCATCAGTCTGCTAAATAGCCATCAGACTCCTAAATAGCCGTGAGACAGCTAAATAGCCATCAGACTGCTAAATAGCCATCAGACTCCTAAATAGCCATCAGATTGCTAAATAGCCATCAGATTGCTAAATAGCCATCAAACTGCTAAATAGCCATGAGACTGCTAAATAGCCATCAGACTGCTAAATAGCCATCAAAATGTTAAATAACCATCAGACTGCTAAATAGCCATCAGACTGCTAAATAGCCATCAGACTCCTAAATAGCCGTGAGACAGCTAAATAGCCGTGAGACAGCTAAATAGCCATCAGACTGCTAAATAGCCATCAGACTGCTAAATATCCATCAGACTGCTAAATAGCCATCAGAATGCTAAATAGCCGTGAGACAGCTAAATAGTCATCAGACTGCTAAATAGCCATCAGACTGCTAAATAGCCATCAGACTGCTAAATAGCCATCAGTCTGCTAAATAGCCATCAGACTCCTAAATAGCCGTGAGACAGCTAAATAGCCATCAGACTGCTAAATAGCCATCAGACTCCTAAATAGCCATCAGATTGCTAAATAGCCATCAGATTGCTAAATAGCCATCAAACTGCTAAATAGCCATGAGACTGCTAAATAGCCATCAGACTGCTAAATAGCCATCAAAATGTTAAATAACCATCAGACTGCTAAATAGCCATCAGACTGCTAAATAGCCATCAGACTCCTAAATAGCCGTGAGACAGCTAAATAGCCGTGAGACAGCTAAATAGCCATCAGACTGCTAAATAGCCATCAGACTGCTAAATATCCATCAGACTGCTAAATAGCCATCAGAATGCTAAATAGCCGTGAGACAGCTAAATAGTCATCAGACTGCTAAATAGCCATCAGACTGCTAAATAGCCATCAGACTGCTAAATAGCCATCAGTCTGCTAAATAGCCATCAGACTCCTAAATAGCCGTGAGACAGCTAAATAGTCATCAGACTGCTAAATAGCCATCAGACTGTTAAATAGCCATCAGACTGCTAAATAGCCATCAGAATGTAAAATAGCAATCAGACTCCTAAATAGCCGTGAGACAGCTAAATAGCCATCAGACTGCTAAATAGCAATCAGACTGCTAAATAGCCATCAGACTCCTAAATAGCCGTGAGACAGCTAAAAAAACATCAGACTGCTAAATAGCCATCAGACTGCTAAATAGCCATCAGACTGTTAAATAGCCATCAGTCTGTAAAATAGCCATCAGACTGCTAAATAGTCATCAGACTCCTAAATAGCCGTGAGACAGCTAAAAAACCATCAGACTGCTAAATAGCCATCAGACTGCTAAATAGCCATGAGACAACTAAATAGCCATCAGACTGCTAAATAGCCATCAGACTGCTAAATAGCAGTGAGACAGCTAAATAGCCATCAGACTGCTAAATAGTCATCAGACTCCTAAATAGCCGTGAGACAGCTAAATAGCCATCAGACTGCTAAATAGCAATCAGACTCCTAAATAGCCATCAGACTGCTATATATCCATCAGACTGCAAAATAGCCATCAGACTCCTAAATTGCCGTGAGACAGCTAAATAGCCATCAGACTGCTAAATAGCCATCCGATTGCTAAATATCCATCAGAATGCTAAATAACCACCAGACTCCTAAATAGCCATCAGACTGCTAAATAGCCGTGAGACAGATAAATAGCCATCAGACTGCTAAATAGCCATCAGACTGCTAAATAGCCATCAGAATGTTAAATAGCCATCAGACTCCTAAATAGCCGTGAGACAGCTAAATAGCCATCAGACTGGTAAATAGCCATCAGATTGCTAAATAGCTATCAGACTCCTAAATAGCCGTGAGACAGCTAAATAGCCATCAGACTGCTAAATAGCCATCAGACTCCTAAATAGCCATCAGATTGCTAAATAGCCATCAGATTGCTAAATAGCCATCAAACTGCTAAATAGCCATGAGACTGCTAAATAGCCATCAGACTGCTAAATAGCCATCAGACTCCTAAATAGCCATCAGATTGCTAAATAGCCATCAGATTGCTAAATAGCCATCAAACTGCTAAATAGCCATGAGACTGCTAAATAGCCATGAGACAGCTAAATAGCCATCAGACTGCTAAATAGCCATCAGACTCCTAAATAGCCATCAGATTGCTAAATAGCCATCAGACTGCTAAATAGCCATCAGACTCCTAAATAGCCGTGAGACAGCTAAATAGCCGTGAGACAGCTAAATAGCCATCAGACTGCTAAATAGCCATCAGACTGCTAAATATCCATCAGACTGCTAAATAGCCATCAGAATGCTAAATAGCCGTGAGACAGCTAAATAGTCATCAGACTGCTAAATAGCCATCAGACTGCTAAATAGCCATCAGACTGCTAAATAGCCATCAGTCTGTTAAATAGCCATCAGACTGCTAAATAGCCATCAGTCTGCTAAATAGCCATCAGACTCCTAAATAGCCGTGAGACAGCTAAATAGTCATCAGACTGCTAAATAGCCATCAGACTGTTAAATAGCCATCAGACTGCTAAATAGCCATCAGAATGTAAAATAGCAATCAGACTCCTAAATAGCCGTGAGACAGCTAAATAGCCATCAGACTGCTAAATAGCAATCAGACTGCTAAATAGCCATCAGACTCCTAAATAGCCGTGAGACAGCTAAAAAAACATCAGACTGCTAAATAGCCATCAGACTGCTAAATAGCCATCAGACTGTTAAATAGCCATTAGTCTGTAAAATAGCCATCAGACTGCTAAATAGTCATCAGACTCCTAAATAGCCGTGAGACAGCTAAAAAACCATCAGACTGCTAAATAGCCATCAGACTGCTAAATAGCCATGAGACAACTAAATAGCCATCAGACTGCTAAATAGCCATCAGACTGCTAAATAGCAGTGAGACAGCTAAATAGCCATCAGACTGCTAAATAACCATCAGACTCCTAAATAGCCATGAGACAGCTAAATAGCCATCAGACTGCTAAATAGCCATCAGACTGCTAAATAGCCATGAGACAGCTAAATAACCATCAGACTCCTAAATAGCCATCAGACTGCTAAATAGCCATCAGATTCCTAAATAGCCATCAGACTGCTAAATAGCCATCAGCTTGCTAAATAGCCATCAGAATGCTAAATAACCATCAGACTCCTAAATAGCCATCAGACTGCTAAATAGCCATCAGACTGTTAAATAGCCATCAGACTGCTAAATAGCCATCAGTCTGCTAAATAGCCATCAGACTCCTAAATAGCCGTGAGACAGCTAAATAGCCATCAGACTCCAGGCGAGCTTCAATGCCATACAACTCTCCTTCCGTGGCCTCCAACTGCTCTTAAATACAAGTAAAACCAAATGCATGCTCTTCAACCGATCGCTGCCTGCCCCTGCCCGCCTGTCCAACATCACTACTTTGGACGGTTCTGACTTAGAATATGTGGACAACTACAAATACCTAGGTGTCTGGTTAGACTGTAAACTCTCCTTCCAGACTCACATCAAACATCTCCAATCCAAAGTCAAATCTAGAATTGGCTTCCTATTCCGCAACAAAGCATCCTTTACTCATGCTGCCAAACATACCCTTGTAAAACTGACCATCCTACCAATCCTCGACTTCGGTGATGTCATTTACAAAATAGCCTCCAAAACCCTACTCAATAAATTGGATGCAGTCTATCACAGTGCCATCCGTTTTGTCACCAAAGCCCCATATACTACCCACCACTGCGACCTGTACACTCTCGTTGGCTGGCCCTCGCTTCATACTCGTCGCCAAACCCACTGGTTCCAGGTCATCTACAAGACCCTGCTAGGTAAAGTCCCCCCTTATCTCTGCTCGCTGGTCACCATAGCAGCACCTATCTGTAGCACGCGCTCCAGCAGGTATATCTCTCTAGTCACCCCCAAAACCAATTCTTCCTTTGGACGCCTCTCCTTCCAGTTCTCTGCTGCCAATGACTGGAACGAACTACAAAAATCTCTGAAATTGGAAACACCTATCTCCCTCACTAGCTTTAAGCACCAGCTGTCAGAGCAGCTCATAGATTACTGCACCTGTACATAACCCATCTACAATTTAGCCCAAACAACTACCTCTTTACCTACTGTATTTATTTTATTAATTTATTTTGCTCCTTTGCACCCCATTATTTTCTGTCTCTACTTTGCACTTTCTTCCGCTGCAAACCAACCATTCCAGGGTTTTTTTTTAGTTTTATTTTACTTGCTGTGTTGTATTCACTTCACCTCCATGGCCTTTTATATTTTTATTTATTTATTTTATTTATTTATACATATATTTGTTTGCCTTCACCTCCCTTATCTCACCTCACTTGCTCACATTGTATATAGACTTATTTTTTTTTCACTGTATTATTGACTATATGTTTGTTTTACTCCATGTGTAACTATGTGTTGTTGTATGTGTCGAACTGCTTTGCTTTATCTTGGCCAGGTCGCAATTGTAAATGAGAACGTGTTCTCAATTTGCCTACCTGGTTAAATAAAGGTTAAATAAAAAATAAAAAAAAGACTGCTAAATAGCCATCAGACTCCTAAATAGCCATCAGATTGCTAAATAGCCATCAGATTGCTAAATAGCCATCAAACTGCTAAATAGCCATGAGACTGCTAAATAGCCATCAGACTGCTAAATAGCCATCAAAATGTTAAATAACCATCAGACTGCTAAATAGCCATCAGACTGCTAAATAGCCATCAGACTCCTAAATAGCCGTGAGACAGCTAAATAGCCGTGAGACAGCTAAATAGCCATCAGACTGCTAAATAGCCATCAGACTGCTAAATATCCATCAGACTGCTAAATAGCCATCAGAATGCTAAATAGCCGTGAGACAGCTAAATAGTCATCAGACTGCTAAATAGCCATCAGACTGCTAAATAGCCATCAGACTGCTAAATAGCCATCAGACTGCTAAATAGCAATCAGTCTGTTAAATAGCCATCAGACTGCTAAATAGCCATCAGTCTGCTAAATAGCCATCAGACTCCTAAATAGCCGTGAGACAGCTAAATAGTCATCAGACTGCTAAATAGCCATCAGACTGTTAAATAGCCATCAGACTGCTAAATAGCCATCAGAATGTAAAATAGCAATCAGAGTCCTAAATAGCCGTGAGACAGCTAAATAGCCATCAGACTGCTAAATAGCAATCAGACTGCTAAATAGCCATCAGACTCCTAAATAGCCGTGAGACAGCTAAAAAAACATCAGACTGCTAAATAGCCATCAGACTGCTAAATAGCCATCAGACTGTTAAATAGCCATCAGTCTGTAAAATAGCCATCAGACTGCTAAATAGTCATCAGACTCCTAAATAGCCGTGAGACAGCTAAAAAACCATCAGACTGCTAAATAGCCATCAGACTGCTAAATAGCCATGAGACAACTAAATAGCCATCAGACTGCTAAATAGCCATCAGACTGCTAAATAGCAGTGAGACAGCTAAATAGCCATCAGACTGCTAAATAACCATCAGACTCCTAAATAGCCATGAGACAGCTAAATAGCCATCAGACTGCTAAATAGCCATCAGACTGCTAAATAGCCATGAGACAGCTAAATAACCATCAGACTCCTAAATAGCCATCAGACTGCTAAATAGCCATCAGATTCCTAAATAGCCATCAGCTTGCTAAATAGCCATCAGAATGCTAAATAACCATCAGACTCCTAAATAGCCATCAGACTGCTAAATAGCCATCAGACTGTTAAATAGCCATCAGACTGCTAAATAGCCATCAGTCTGCTAAATAGCCATCAGACTCCTAAATAGCCGTGAGACAGCTAAATAGCCATCAGACTGCTAAATACCCATCAGACTGCTAAATAGCCATCAGACTGCTAAATAGCCATCAGACTGTTAAATAGCCATCAGACTGCTAAATAGCCATCAGAATGTTAAATAGCCATCAGACTCCTAAACCGCCGTGAGACAGCTAAATAGCCATCAGACTGCTAAATAGCCATCAGACTCCTAAATTGCCGTGAGACAGCTAAATAGCCAGACTGCTATATATCCATCAGACTGCAAAATAGCCATCAGACTGTTAAATAGCCATCAGTCTGTAAAATAGCCATCAGACTGCTAAATCTCCATCAGACTGCTAAATAGCCATCAGTCTGTTAAATAGCCATCAGACTGCTAAATAGCCATCAGAATGTTAAATAGCAATCAGACTCCTAAATAGCCGTGAGACAGCTAAATAGCCATCAGACTGCTAAATAGCCATCAGATTGCTAAATAGCCATCAGACTGTTAAATAGCCATCAGACTGCTAAATAGCCATCAGACTGTTACATAGCCATCAGTCTGTAAAATAGCCATAAGACTGCTAAATATCCATCAGACTGCTAAATATCCATCACACTGCTAAATAGCCATCAGTCTGTTAAATAGCCATCAGACTGCTAAATAGCCATCAGTCTGTAAAATAGCCATCAGACTGCTAAATAGTCATCAGACTCCTAAATAGCCGTGAGACAGCTAAAAAAACATCAGTCTGTTAAATAGCCATCAGACTGCTAAATAGCCATCAGTCTGTAAAATAGCCATCAGACTGCTAAATATCCGTCAGACAGCTAAATAGCCATCAGACTGCTAAATAGCCATCAGAATGCTAAATAGCCATCAGACTGCTAAATAGCCATCAGACTGCTAAATAGCCATCAGAATGCTAAATAGCCATCAGACTGCTAAATAGCCATCAGACTGTTAAATAGCCATCAGACTGCTAAATAGCCATCAGAATGTTAAATAGCCATCAGACTCCTAAATCGCCGTGAGACAGCTAAATAGCCATCAGACTGCTAAATAGCAATCAGACTCCTAAATAGCCATCAGACTGCTATATATCCATCAGACTGCAAAATAGCCATCAGACTGTTAAATAGCCATCAGTCTGTAAAATAGCCATCAGACTGCTAAATACCCATCAGACTGCTAAATAGCCATCAGACTGCTAAATAGCCATCAGACTGTTAAATAGCCATCAGACTGCTAAATAGCCATTAGAATGTTAAATAGCCATCAGACTCCTAAATCGCTGTGAGACAGCTAAATAGCCATCAGACTGCTAAATAGCAATCAGACTCCTAAATAGCCATCAGACTGCTATATATCCATCAGACTGCAAAATAGCCATCAGACTGCTAAATAGCCATCAGTCTGTTAAATAGCCATCAGACTGCTAAATAGCCATCAGAATGTTAAATAGCAATCAGACTCCTAAATAGCCATCAGAATGTTAAATAGCAATCAGACTGCTAAATTGCCGTGAGACAGCTAAATAGCCATCAGACTGCTATATATCCATCAGACTGCAAAATAGCCATCAGACTTTTAAATAGCCATCAGTCTGTAAAATAGCCATCAGACTGCTAAATATCCATCAGACTGCTAAATATCCATCAGTCTGTTAAATAGCCATCATACTGCTAAATATCCATCAGACTACTAAATAGCCATCAGACTGCTAAATAGCCATCAGAATGTTAAATAGCCATCAGACTCCTAAATAGCCGTGAGACAGCTAAATAGCCATCAGACTGCTAAATAGCAATCAGACTGCTAAATAGCCATCAGACTGCTAAATAGCCATGAGACTGCTAAATAGCCATCAGAATGCTAAAAAACATTAAGACTCCTAAATAGCCATGAGACAGCTAAATAGCCGTCAGACTGCTAAATAGCCATCAGACTCCTAAATTGCCATGAGACAGCTAAATAGCCATCAGAATGCTAAATAACCACCAGACTCCTAAATAGCCATCAGACTGCTAAATAGCCGTGAGACAGATAAATAGCCATCAGACTGCTAAATAGCCATCAGACTGCTAAATAGCCATCAGAATGTTAAATAGCCATCAGACTCCTAAATAGCCGTGAGACAGCTAAATAGCCATCAGACTGGTAAATAGCCATCAGATTGCTAAATAGGTATCAGACTCCTAAATAGCCGTGAGACAGCTAAATAGCCATCAGACTGCTAAATAGCCATCAGACTCCTAAATAGCCATCAGATTGCTAAATAGCCATCAGATTGCTAAATAGCCATCAAACTGCTAAATAGCCATGAGACTGCTAAATAGCCATCAGACTCCTAAATAGCCGTGAGACAGCTAAATAGCCGTGAGACAGCTAAATAGCCATCAGACTGCTAAATAGCCATCAGACTCCTAAATAGCCGTGAGACAGCTAAATAGCCGTGAGACAGCTAAATAGCCATCAGACTGCTAAATAGCCATCAGACTGCTAAATATCCATCAGAATGTTAAATAGCAATCAGACTCCTAAATAGCCGTGAGACAGCTAAATAGCAATCAGACTCCTAAATAGCCATGAGACAGCTAAAAAAACATCAGACTGCTAAATAGCCATCAGACTGCTAAATAGCCATCAGACTGTTAAATAGCCATCAGTCTGTAAAATAGCCATCAGACTGCTAAATAGTCATCAGACTCCTAAATAGCCGTGAGACAGCTAAAAAACCATCAGACTGCTAAATAGCCATCAGACTGCTAAATAGCCATGAGACAACTAAATAGCCATCAGACTGCTAAATAGCCATCAGACTGCTAAATAGCAGTGAGACAGCTAAATAGCCATCAGACTGCTAAATAACCATCAGACTCCTAAATAGCCATGAGACAGCTAAATAGCCATCAGACTGCTAAATAGCCATCAGACTGCTAAATAGCCATCAGGCTGCTAAATAGCCATCAGACTCCTAAATAGCCGTGAGACAGCTAAATAGCCATCAGACTGCTAAATACCCATCAGACTGCTAAATAGCCATCAGACTGCTAAATAGCCATCAGACTGTTAAATAGCCATCAGACTGCTAAATAGCCATCAGAATGTTAAATAGCCATCAGACTCCTAAACCGCCGTGAGACAGCTAAATAGCCAGACTGCTATATATCCATCAGACTGCAAAATAGCCATCAGACTGTTAAATAGCCATCAGTCTGTAAAATAGCCATCAGACTGCTAAATCTCCATCAGACTGCTAAATAGCCATCAGTCTGTTAAATAGCCATCAGACTGCTAAATAGCCATCAGAATGTTGAATAGCAATCAGACTCCTAAATAGCCGTGAGACAGCTAAATAGCCATCAGACTGCTAAATAGCCATCAGATTGCTAAATAGCCATCAGACTGTTAAATAGCCATCAGACTGCTAAATAGCCATCAGACTGTTAAATAGCCATCAGTCTGTAAAATAGCCATAAGACTGCTAAATATCCATCAGACTGCTAAATATCCATCAGACTGCTAAATAGCCATCAGTCTGTTAAATAGCCATCAGACTGCTAAATAGCCATCAGTCTGTAAAATAGCCATCAGACTGCTAAATAGTCATCAGACTCCTAAATAGCCGTGAGACAGCTAAAAAACCATCAGTCTGTTAAATAGCCATCAGACTGCTAAATATCCGTCAGACTGCTAAATAGCCATCAGTCTGTTAAATAGCCATCAGACTGCTAAATAGCCATCAGCCTGTTAAATAGCCATCAGACTGCTAAATAGCCATCAGAATGTTAAATAGCAATCAGACTCCTAAATAGCCGTGAGACAGCTAAATAGCCATCAGACTGCTAAATAGCCATCAGATTGCTAAATAGCCATCAGACTGCTAAATAGCCATCAGACTGCTAAATAGCCATCAGACTGCTAAATAGCCATCAGACTGCTAAATAGCCATCAGTCTGTTAAATAGCCATCAGACTGCTAAATAGCCATCAGTCTGCTAAATAGCCATCAGACTCCTAAATAGCCGTGAGACAGCTAAATAGTCATCAGACTGCTAAATAGCCATCAGACTGTTAAATAGCCATCAGACTGCTAAATAGCCATCAGAATGTAAAATAGCAATCAGACTCCTAAATAGCCGTGAGACAGCTAAATAGCCATCAGACTGCTAAATAGCAATCAGACTGCTAAATAGCCATCAGACTCCTAAATAGCCGTGAGACAGCTAAAAAAACATCAGACTGCTAAATAGCCATCAGACTGCTAAATAGCCATCAGACTGTTAAATAGCCATCAGTCTGTAAAATAGCCATCAGACTGCTAAATAGTCATCAGACTCCTAAATAGCCGTGAGACAGCTAAAAAACCATCAGACTGCTAAATAGCCATCAGACTGCTAAATAGCCATGAGACAACTAAAAAGCCATCAGACTGCTAAATAGCCATCAGACTGCTAAATAGCAGTGAGACAGCTAAATAGCCATCAGACTGCTAAATAACCATCAGACTCCTAAATAGCCATGAGACAGCTAAATAGCCATCAGACTGCTAAATAGCCATCAGACTGCTTATTAGCCATGAGACAGCTAAATAACCATCAGACTCCTAAATAGCCATCAGACTGCTAAATAGCCATCAGATTCCTAAATAGCCATCAGACTGCTAAATAGCCATCAGCTTGCTAAATAGCCATCAGAATGCTAAATAACCATCAGACTCCTAAATAGCCATCAGACTGCTAAATAGCCATCAGACTGTTAAATAGCCATCAGACTGCTAAATAGCCATCAGTCTGCTAAATAGCCATCAGACTCCTAAATAGCCGTGAGACAGCTAAATAGCCATCAGACTGCTAAATACCCATCAGACTGCTAAATAGCCATCAGACTGCTAAATAGCCATCAGACTGTTAAATAGCCATCAGACTGCTAAATAGCCATCAGAATGTTAAATAGCCATCAGACTCCTAAACCGCCGTGAGACAGCTAAATAGCCATCAGACTGCTAAATAGCCATCAGCTTGCTAAATAGCCATCAGAATGCTAAATAACCATCAGACTCCTAAATAGCCATCAGACTGCTAAATAGCCATCAGACTGTTAAATAGCCATCAGACTGCTAAATAGCCATCAGTCTGCTAAATAGCCATCAGACTCCTAAATAGCCGTGAGACAGCTAAATAGCCATCAGACTGCTAAATAGCCATCAGACTCCTAAATAGCCATCAGATTGCTAAATAGCCATCAGATTGCTAAATAGCCATCAAACTGCTAAATAGCCATGAGACTGCTAAATAGCCATCAGACTGCTAAATAGCCATCAAAATGTTAAATAACCATCAGACTGCTAAATAGCCATCAGACTGCTAAATAGCCATCAGACTCCTAAATAGCCGTGAGACAGCTAAATAGCCGTGAGACAGCTAAATATCCATCAGACTGCTAAATAGCCATCAGAATGCTAAATAGCCGTGAGACAGCTAAATAGTCATCAGACTGCTAAATAGCCATCAGACTGCTAAATAGCCATCAGACTGCTAAATAGCCATCAGTCTGTTAAATAGCCATCAGACTGCTAAATAGCCATCAGTCTGCTAAATAGCCATCAGACTCCTAAATAGCCGTGAGACAGCTAAATAGTCATCAGACTGCTAAATAGCCATCAGACTGTTAAATAGCCATCAGACTGCTAAATAGCCATCAGAATGTAAAATAGCAATCAGACTCCTAAATAGCCGTGAGACAGCTAAATAGCCATCAGACTGCTAAATAGCAATCAGACTGCTAAATAGCCATCAGACTCCTAAATAGCCGTGAGACAGCTAAAAAAACATCAGACTGCTAAATAGCCATCAGACTGCTAAATAGCCATCAGACTGTTAAATAGCCATCAGTCTGTAAAATAGCCATCAGACTGCTAAATAGTCATCAGACTCCTAAATAGCCGTGAGACAGCTAAAAAACCATCAGACTGTTAAATAGCCATCAGACTGCTAAATAGCCATCAGAATGTAAAATAGCAATCAGACTCCTAAATAGCCGTGAGACAGCTAAATAGCCATCAGACTGCTAAATAGCAATCAGACTGCTAAATAGCCATCAGACTCCTAAATAGCCGTGAGACAGCTAAAAAAACATCAGACTGCTAAATAGCCATCAGACTGCTAAATAGCCATCAGACTGTTAAATAGCCATCAGTCTGTAAAATAGCCATCAGACTGCTAAATAGTCATCAGACTCCTAAATAGCCGTGAGACAGCTAAAAAACCATCAGACTGCTAAATAGCCATCAGACTGCTAAATAGCCATGAGACAACTAAATAGCCATCAGACTGCTAAATAGCCATCAGACTGCTAAATAGCAGTGAGACAGCTAAATAGCCATCAGACTGCTAAATAACCATCAGACTCCTAAATAGCCATGAGACAGCTAAATAGCCATCAGACTGCTAAATAGCCATCAGACTGCTAAATAGCGATGAGACAGCTAAATAACCATCAGACTCCTAAATAGCCATCAGACTGCTAAATAGCCATCAGATTCCTAAATAGCCATCAGCTTGCTAAATAGCCATCAGAATGCTAAATAACCATCAGACTCCTAAATAGCCATCAGACTGCTAAATAGCCATCAGACTGTTAAATAGCCATCAGACTGCTAAATAGCCATCAGTCTGCTAAATAGCCATCAGACTCCTAAATAGCCGTGAGACAGCTAAATAGCCATCAGACTGCTAAATACCCATCAGACTGCTAAATAGCCATCAGACTGCTAAATAGCCATCAGACTGTTAAATAGCCATCAGACTGCTAAATAGCCATCAGAATGTTAAATAGCCATCAGACTCCTAAACCGCCGTGAGACAGCTAAATAGCCATCAGACTGCTAAATAGCCATCAGACTCCTAAATTGCCGTGAGACAGCTAAATAGCCAGACTGCTATATATCCATCAGACTGCAAAATAGCCATCAGACTGTTAAATAGCCATCAGTCTGTAAAATAGCCATCAGACTGCTAAATCTCCATCAGACTGCTAAATAGCCATCAGTCTGTTAAATAGCCATCAGACTGCTAAATAGCCATCAGAATGTTAAATAGCAATCAGACTCCTAAATAGCCGTGAGACAGCTAAATAGCCATCAGACTGCTAAATAGCCATCAGATTGCTAAATAGCCATCAGACTGTTAAATAGCCATCAGACTGCTAAATAGCCATCAGACTGTTAAATAGCCATCAGTCTGTAAAATAGCCATAAGACTGCTAAATATCCATCAGACTGCTAAATATCCATCACACTGCTAAATAGCCATCAGTCTGTTAAATAGCCATCAGACTGCTAAATAGCCATCAGTCTGTAAAATAGCCATCAGACTGCTAAATAGTCATCAGACTCCTAAATAGCCGTGAGACAGCTAAAAAAACATCAGTCTGTTAAATAGCCATCAGACTGCTAAATAGCCATCAGTCTGTAAAATAGCCATCAGACTGCTAAATATCCGTCAGACAGCTAAATAGCCATCAGACTGCTAAATGGCCATCAGAATGCTAAATAGCCATCAGACTGCTAAATAGCCATCAGACTGCTAAATAGCCATCAGAATGCTAAATAGCCATCAGACTGCTAAATAGCCATCAGACTGTTAAATAGCCATCAGACTGCTAAATAGCCATCAGAATGTTAAATAGCCATCAGACTCCTAAATCGCCGTGAGACAGCTAAATAGCCATCAGACTGCTAAATAGCAATCAGACTCCTAAATAGCCATCAGACTGCTATATATCCATCAGACTGTAAAATAGCCATCAGACTGCTAAATATCCGTCAGACAGCTAAATAGCCATCAGACTGCTAAATAGCCATCAGACTGCTAAATAGCCATCAGAATGCTAAATAGCCATCAGACTGCTAAATAGCCATCAGACTGTTAAATAGCCATCAGACTGCTAAATAGCCATCAGAATGTTAAATAGCCATCAGACTCCTAAATCGCCGTGAGACAGCTAAATAGCCATCAGACTGCTAAATAGCAATCAGACTCCTAAATAGCCATCAGACTGCTATATATCCATCAGACTGCAAAATAGCCATCAGACTGTTAAATAGCCATCAGTCTGTAAAATAGCCATCAGACTGCTAAATACCCATCAGACTGCTAAATAGCCATCAGACTGCTAAATAGCCATCAGACTGTAAAATAGCCATCAGACTGCTAAATCTCCATCAGACTGCTAAATAGCCATCAGTCTGTTAAATAGCCATCAGACTGCTAAATAGCCATCAGAATGTTAAATAGCAATCAGACTCCTAAATAGCCGTGAGACAGCTAAATAGCCATCAGACTGCTAAATAGCCATCAGATTGCTAAATAGCCATCAGACTGTTAAATAGCCATCAGACTGCTAAATAGCCATCAGACTGTTAAATAGCCATCAGTCTGTAAAATAGCCATAAGACTGCTAAATATCCATCAGACTGCTAAATATCCATCACACTGCTAAATAGCCATCAGTCTGTTAAATAGCCATCAGACTGCTAAATAGCCATCAGTCTGTAAAATAGCCATCAGACTGCTAAATAGCCATCAGACTGCTAAATAGCCATGAGACAACTAAATAGCCATCAGACTGCTAAATAGCCATCAGACTGCTAAATAGCAGTGAGACAGCTAAATAGCCATCAGACTGCTAAATAACCATCAGACTCCTAAATAGCCATGAGACAGCTAAATAGCCATCAGACTGCTAAATAGCCATCAGACTGCTAAATAGCCATCAGGCTGCTAAATAGCCATCAGACTCCTAAATAGCCGTGAGACAGCTAAATAGCCATCAGACTGCTAAATACCCATCAGACTGCTAAATAGCCATCAGACTGCTAAATAGCCATCAGACTGTTAAATAGCCATCAGACTGCTAAATAGCCATCAGAATGTTAAATAGCCATCAGACTCCTAAACCGCCGTGAGACAGCTAAATAGCCAGACTGCTATATATCCATCAGACTGCAAAATAGCCATCAGACTGTTAAATAGCCATCAGTCTGTAAAATAGCCATCAGACTGCTAAATCTCCATCAGACTGCTAAATAGCCATCAGTCTGTTAAATAGCCATCAGACTGCTAAATAGCCATCAGAATGTTGAATAGCAATCAGACTCCTAAATAGCCGTGAGACAGCTAAATAGCCATCAGACTGCTAAATAGCCATCAGATTGCTAAATAGCCATCAGACTGTTAAATAGCCATCAGACTGCTAAATAGCCATCAGACTGTTAAATAGCCATCAGTCTGTAAAATAGCCATAAGACTGCTAAATATCCATCAGACTGCTAAATATCCATCAGACTGCTAAATAGCCATCAGTCTGTTAAATAGCCATCAGACTGCTAAATAGCCATCAGTCTGTAAAATAGCCATCAGACTGCTAAATAGTCATCAGACTCCTAAATAGCCGTGAGACAGCTAAAAAACCATCAGTCTGTTAAATAGCCATCAGACTGCTAAATATCCGTCAGACTGCTAAATAGCCATCAGTCTGTTAAATAGCCATCAGACTGCTAAATAGCCATCAGTCTGTTAAATAGCCATCAGACTGCTAAATAGCCATCAGAATGTTAAATAGCAATCAGACTCCTAAATAGCCGTGAGACAGCTAAATAGCCATCAGACTGCTAAATAGCCATCAGATTGCTAAATAGCCATCAGACTGCTAAATAGCCATCAGACTGCTAAATAGCCATCAGACTGCTAAATAGCCATCAGACTGCTAAATAGCCATCAGTCTGTTAAATAGCCATCAGACTGCTAAATAGCCATCAGTCTGCTAAATAGCCATCAGACTCCTAAATAGCCGTGAGACAGCTAAATAGTCATCAGACTGCTAAATAGCCATCAGACTGTTAAATAGCCATCAGACTGCTAAATAGCCATCAGAATGTAAAATAGCAATCAGACTCCTAAATAGCCGTGAGACAGCTAAATAGCCATCAGACTGCTAAATAGCAATCAGACTGCTAAATAGCCATCAGACTCCTAAATAGCCGTGAGACAGCTAAAAAAACATCAGACTGCTAAATAGCCATCAGACTGCTAAATAGCCATCAGACTGTTAAATAGCCATCAGTCTGTAAAATAGCCATCAGACTGCTAAATAGTCATCAGACTCCTAAATAGCCGTGAGACAGCTAAAAAACCATCAGACTGCTAAATAGCCATCAGACTGCTAAATAGCCATGAGACAACTAAAAAGCCATCAGACTGCTAAATAGCCATCAGACTGCTAAATAGCAGTGAGACAGCTAAATAGCCATCAGACTGCTAAATAACCATCAGACTCCTAAATAGCCATGAGACAGCTAAATAGCCATCAGACTGCTAAATAGCCATCAGACTGCTAAATAGCCATGAGACAGCTAAATAACCATCAGACTCCTAAATAGCCATCAGACTGCTAAATAGCCATCAGATTCCTAAATAGCCATCAGACTGCTAAATAGCCATCAGCTTGCTAAATAGCCATCAGAATGCTAAATAACCATCAGACTCCTAAATAGCCATCAGACTGCTAAATAGCCATCAGACTGTTAAATAGCCATCAGACTGCTAAATAGCCATCAGTCTGCTAAATAGCCATCAGACTCCTAAATAGCCGTGAGACAGCTAAATAGCCATCAGACTGCTAAATACCCATCAGACTGCTAAATAGCCATCAGACTGCTAAATAGCCATCAGACTGTTAAATAGCCATCAGACTGCTAAATAGCCATCAGAATGTTAAATAGCCATCAGACTCCTAAACCGCCGTGAGACAGCTAAATAGCCATCAGACTGCTAAATAGCCATCAGCTTGCTAAATAGCCATCAGAATGCTAAATAACCATCAGACTCCTAAATAGCCATCAGACTGCTAAATAGCCATCAGACTGTTAAATAGCCATCAGACTGCTAAATAGCCATCAGTCTGCTAAATAGCCATCAGACTCCTAAATAGCCGTGAGACAGCTAAATAGCCATCAGACTGCTAAATAGCCATCAGACTCCTAAATAGCCATCAGATTGCTAAATAGCCATCAGATTGCTAAATAGCCATCAAACTGCTAAATAGCCATGAGACTGCTAAATAGCCATCAGACTGCTAAATAGCCATCAAAATGTTAAATAACCATCAGACTGCTAAATAGCCATCAGACTGCTAAATAGCCATCAGACTCCTAAATAGCCGTGAGACAGCTAAATAGCCGTGAGACAGCTAAATATCCATCAGACTGCTAAATAGCCATCAGAATGCTAAATAGCCGTGAGACAGCTAAATAGTCATCAGACTGCTAAATAGCCATCAGACTGCTAAATAGCCATCAGACTGCTAAATAGCCATCAGTCTGTTAAATAGCCATCAGACTGCTAAATAGCCATCAGTCTGCTAAATAGCCATCAGACTCCTAAATAGCCGTGAGACAGCTAAATAGTCATCAGACTGCTAAATAGCCATCAGACTGTTAAATAGCCATCAGACTGCTAAATAGCCATCAGAATGTAAAATAGCAATCAGACTCCTAAATAGCCGTGAGACAGCTAAATAGCCATCAGACTGCTAAATAGCAATCAGACTGCTAAATAGCCATCAGACTCCTAAATAGCCGTGAGACAGCTAAAAAAACATCAGACTGCTAAATAGCCATCAGACTGCTAAATAGCCATCAGACTGTTAAATAGCCATCAGTCTGTAAAATAGCCATCAGACTGCTAAATAGTCATCAGACTCCTAAATAGCCGTGAGACAGCTAAAAAACCATCAGACTGTTAAATAGCCATCAGACTGCTAAATAGCCATCAGAATGTAAAATAGCAATCAGACTCCTAAATAGCCGTGAGACAGCTAAATAGCCATCAGACTGCTAAATAGCAATCAGACTGCTAAATAGCCATCAGACTCCTAAATAGCCGTGAGACAGCTAAAAAAACATCAGACTGCTAAATAGCCATCAGACTGCTAAATAGCCATCAGACTGTTAAATAGCCATCAGTCTGTAAAATAGCCATCAGACTGCTAAATAGCCATGAGACAACTAAATAGCCATCAGACTGCTAAATAGCCATCAGACTGCTAAATAGCAGTGAGACAGCTAAATAGCCATCAGACTGCTAAATAACCATCAGACTCCTAAATAGCCATGAGACAGCTAAATAGCCATCAGACTGCTAAATAGCCATCAGACTGCTAAATAGCGATGAGACAGCTAAATAACCATCAGACTCCTAAATAGCCATCAGACTGCTAAATAGCCATCAGATTCCTAAATAGCCATCAGCTTGCTAAATAGCCATCAGAATGCTAAATAACCATCAGACTCCTAAATAGCCATCAGACTGCTAAATAGCCATCAGACTGTTAAATAGCCATCAGACTGCTAAATAGCCATCAGTCTGCTAAATAGCCATCAGACTCCTAAATAGCCGTGAGACAGCTAAATAGCCATCAGACTGCTAAATACCCATCAGACTGCTAAATAGCCATCAGACTGCTAAATAGCCATCAGACTGTTAAATAGCCATCAGACTGCTAAATAGCCATCAGAATGTTAAATAGCCATCAGACTCCTAAACCGCCGTGAGACAGCTAAATAGCCATCAGACTGCTAAATAGCCATCAGACTCCTAAATTGCCGTGAGACAGCTAAATAGCCAGACTGCTATATATCCATCAGACTGCAAAATAGCCATCAGACTGTTAAATAGCCATCAGTCTGTAAAATAGCCATCAGACTGCTAAATCTCCATCAGACTGCTAAATAGCCATCAGTCTGTTAAATAGCCATCAGACTGCTAAATAGCCATCAGAATGTTAAATAGCAATCAGACTCCTAAATAGCCGTGAGACAGCTAAATAGCCATCAGACTGCTAAATAGCCATCAGATTGCTAAATAGCCATCAGACTGTTAAATAGCCATCAGACTGCTAAATAGCCATCAGACTGTTAAATAGCCATCAGTCTGTAAAATAGCCATAAGACTGCTAAATATCCATCAGACTGCTAAATATCCATCACACTGCTAAATAGCCATCAGTCTGTTAAATAGCCATCAGACTGCTAAATAGCCATCAGTCTGTAAAATAGCCATCAGACTGCTAAATAGTCATCAGACTCCTAAATAGCCGTGAGACAGCTAAAAAAACATCAGTCTGTTAAATAGCCATCAGACTGCTAAATAGCCATCAGTCTGTAAAATAGCCATCAGACTGCTAAATATCCGTCAGACAGCTAAATAGCCATCAGACTGCTAAATAGCCATCAGAATGCTAAATAGCCATCAGACTGCTAAATAGCCATCAGACTGCTAAATAGCCATCAGAATGCTAAATAGCCATCAGACTGCTAAATAGCCATCAGACTGTTAAATAGCCATCAGACTGCTAAATAGCCATCAGAATGTTAAATAGCCATCAGACTCCTAAATCGCCGTGAGACAGCTAAATAGCCATCAGACTGCTAAATAGCAATCAGACTCCTAAATAGCCATCAGACTGCTATATATCCATCAGACTGCAAAATAGCCATCAGACTGTTAAATAGCCATCAGTCTGTAAAATAGCCATCAGACTGCTAAATACCCATCAGACTGCTAAATAGCCATCAGACTGCTAAATAGCCATCAGACTGTTAAATAGCCATCAGACTGCTAAATAGCCATTAGAATGTTAAATAGCCATCAGACTCCTAAATCGCTGTGAGACAGCTAAATAGCCATCAGACTGCTAAATAGCAATCAGACTCCTAAATAGCCATCAGACTGCTATATATCCATCAGACTGCAAAATAGCCATCAGACTGCTAAATAGCCATCAGTCTGTTAAATAGCCATCAGACTGCTAAATAGCCATCAGAATGTTAAATAGCAATCAGACTCCTAAATAGCCATCAGAATGTTAAATAGCAATCAGACTGCTAAATTGCCGTGAGACAGCTAAATAGCCATCAGACTGCTATATATCCATCAGACTGCAAAATAGCCATCAGACTTTTAAATAGCCATCAGTCTGTAAAATAGCCATCAGACTGCTAAATATCCATCAGACTGCTAAATATCCACCAGTCTGTTAAATAGCCATCATACTGCTAAATATCCATCAGACTGCTAAATAGCCATCAGACTGCTAAATAGCCATCAGAATGTTAAATAGCCATCAGACTCCTAAATAGCCGTGAGACAGCTAAATAGCCATCAGACTGCTAAATAGCAATCAGACTGCTAAATAGCCATCAGACTGCTAAATAGCCATGAGACTGCTAAATAGCCATCAGAATGCTAAAAAACATTAAGACTCCTAAATAGCCATGAGACAGCTAAATAGCCGTCAGACTGCTAAATAGCCATCAGACTCCTAAATTGCCATGAGACAGCTAAATAGCCATCAGAATGCTAAATAACCACCAGACTCCTAAATAGCCATCAGACTGCTAAATAGCCGTGAGACAGATAAATAGCCATCAGACTGCTAAATAGCCATCAGACTGCTAAATAGCCATCAGAATGTTAAATAGCCATCAGACTCCTAATTAGCCGTGAGACAGCTAAATAGCCATCAGACTGGTAAATAGCCATCAGATTGCTAAATAGCTATCAGACTCCTAAATAGCCGTGAGACAGCTAAATAGCCATCAGACTGCTAAATAGCCATCAGACTCCTAAATAGCCATCAGATTGCTAAATAGCCATCAGATTGCTAAATAGCCATCAAACTGCTAAATAGCCATGAGACTGCTAAATAGCCATCAGACTGCCAAATAGCCATCAAAATGTTAAATAACCATCAGACTGCTAAATAGCCATCAGACTGCTAAATAGCCATCAGACTCCTAAATAGCCGTGAGACAGCTAAATAGCCGTGAGACAGCTAAATAGCCATCAGACTGCTAAATAGCCATCAGACTGCTAAATATCCATCAGACTGCTAAATAGCCATCAGAATGCTAAATAGCCGTGAGACAGCTAAATAGTCATCAGACTGCTAAATAGCCATCAGACTGCTAAATAGCCATCAGACTGCTAAATAGCCATCAGTCTGTTAAATAGCCATCAGACTGCTAAATAGCCATCAGTCTGCTAAATAGCCAACAGACTCCTAAATAGCCGTGAGACAGCTAAATAGTCATCAGACTGCTAAATAGCCATCAGACTGTTAAATAGCCACCAGACTGCTAAATAGCCATCAGAATGTTAAATAGCAATCAGACTCCTAAATAGCCGTGAGACAGCTAAATAGCCATCAGACTGCTAAATAGCAATCAGACTGCTAAATAGCCATCAGACTCCTAAATAGCCATGAGACAGCTAAAAAAACATCAGACTGCTAAATAGCCATCAGACTGCTAAATAGCCATCAGACTGTTAAATAGCCATCAGTCTGTAAAATAGCCATCAGACTCCTAAATAGTCATCAGACTCCTAAATAGCAGTGAGACAGCTAAAAAACCATCAGACTGCTAAATAGCCATCAGACTGCTAAATAGCCATGAGACAACTAAATAGCCATCAGACTGCTAAATAGCCATCAGACTGCTAAATAGCAGTGAGACAGCTAAATAGCCATCAGACTGCTAAATAACCATCAGACTCCTAAATAGCCATGAGACAGCTAAATAGCCATCAGACTGCTAAATAGCCATCAGACTGCTAAATAGCCATCAGACTGCTAAATAGCCATCAGACTGCTAAATAGCCATCAGACTCCTAAATAGCCGTGAGACAGCTAAATAGCCGTGAGACAGCTAAATAGCCATCAGACTGCTAAATAGCCATCAGACTGCTAAATATCCATCAGACTGCTAAATAGCCATCAGAATGCTAAATAGCCGTGAGACAGCTAAATAGTCATCAGACTGCTAAATAGCCATCAGACTGCTAAATAGCCATCAGACTGCTAAATAGCCATCAGTCTGTTAAATAGCCATCAGACTGCTAAATAGCCATCAGTCTGCTAAATAGCCAACAGACTCCTAAATAGCCGTGAGACAGCTAAATAGTCATCAGACTGCTAAATATCCATCAGACTGCTAAATAGCCATCAGACTGCTAAATAGCCATCAGAATGTTAAATAGCCATCAGACTCCTAAATAGCCGTGAGACAGCTAAATAGCCATCAGACTGCTAAATAGCAATCAGACTGCTAAATAGCCATCAGACTGCTAAATAGCCATGAGACTGCTAAATAGCCATCAGAATGCTAAAAAACATTAAGACTCCTAAATAGCCATGAGACAGCTAAATAGCCGTCAGACTGCTAAATAGCCATCAGACTCCTAAATTGCCATGAGACAGCTAAATAGCCATCAGAATGCTAAATAACCACCAGACTCCTAAATAGCCATCAGACTGCTAAATAGCCGTGAGACAGATAAATAGCCATCAGACTGCTAAATAGCCATCAGACTGCTAAATAGCCATCAGAATGTTAAATAGCCATCAGACTCCTAAATAGCCGTGAGACAGCTAAATAGCCATCAGACTGGTAAATAGCCATCAGATTGCTAAATAGCTATCAGACTCCTAAATAGCCGTGAGACAGCTAAATAGCCATCAGACTGCTAAATAGCCATCAGACTCCTAAATAGCCATCAGATTGCTAAATAGCCATCAGATTGCTAAATAGCCATCAAACTGCTAAATAGCCATGAGACTGCTAAATAGCCATCAGACTGCCAAATAGCCATCAAAATGTTAAATAACCATCAGACTGCTAAATAGCCATCAGACTGCTAAATAGCCATCAGACTCCTAAATAGCCGTGAGACAGCTAAATAGCCGTGAGACAGCTAAATAGCCATCAGACTGCTAAATAGCCATCAGACTGCTAAATATCCATCAGACTGCTAAATAGCCATCAGAATGCTAAATAGCCGTGAGACAGCTAAATAGTCATCAGACTGCTAAATAGCCATCAGACTGCTAAATAGCCATCAGACTGCTAAATAGCCATCAGTCTGTTAAATAGCCATCAGACTGCTAAATAGCCATCAGTCTGCTAAATAGCCAACAGACTCCTAAATAGCCGTGAGACAGCTAAATAGTCATCAGACTGCTAAATAGCCATCAGACTGTTAAATAGCCACCAGACTGCTAAATAGCCATCAGAATGTTAAATAGCAATCAGACTCCTAAATAGCCGTGAGACAGCTAAATAGCCATCAGACTGCTAAATAGCAATCAGACTGCTAAATAGCCATCAGACTCCTAAATAGCCATGAGACAGCTAAAAAAACATCAGACTGCTAAATAGCCATCAGACTGCTAAATAGCCATCAGACTGTTAAATAGCCATCAGTCTGTAAAATAGCCATCAGACTGCTAAATAGTCATCAGACTCCTAAATAGCAGTGAGACAGCTAAAAAACCATCAGACTGCTAAATAGCCATCAGACTGCTAAATAGCCATGAGACAACTAAATAGCCATCAGACTGCTAAATAGCCATCAGACTGCTAAATAGCAGTGAGACAGCTAAATAGCCATCAGACTGCTAAATAACCATCAGACTCCTAAATAGCCATGAGACAGCTAAATAGCCATCAGACTGCTAAATAGCCATCAGACTGCTAAATAGCCATCAGGCTGCTAAATAGCCATCAGACTCCTAAATAGCCGTGAGACAGCTAAATAGCCATCAGACTGCTAAATACCCATCAGACTGCTAAATAGCCATCAGACTGCTAAATAGCCATCAGACTGTTAAATAGCCATCAGACTGCTAAATAGCCATCAGAATGTTAAATAGCCATCAGACTCCTAAACCGCCGTGAGACAGCTAAATAGCCAGACTGCTATATATCCATCAGACTGCAAAATAGCCATCAGACTGTTAAATAGCCATCAGTCTGTAAAATAGCCATCAGACTGCTAAATCTCCATCAGACTGCTAAATAGCCATCAGTCTGTTAAATAGCCATCAGACTGCTAAATAGCCATCAGAATGTTGAATAGCAATCAGACTCCTAAATAGCCGTGAGACAGCTAAATAGCCATCAGACTGCTAAATAGCCATCAGATTGCTAAATAGCCATCAGACTGTTAAATAGCCATCAGACTGCTAAATAGCCATCAGACTGTTAAATAGCCATCAGTCTGTAAAATAGCCATAAGACTGCTAAATATCCATCAGACTGCTAAATATCCATCAGACTGCTAAATAGCCATCAGTCTGTTAAATAGCCATCAGACTGCTAAATAGCCATCAGTCTGTAAAATAGCCATCAGACTGCTAAATAGTCATCAGACTCCTAAATAGCCGTGAGACAGCTAAAAAACCATCAGTCTGTTAAATAGCCATCAGACTGCTAAATAGCCATCAGTCTGTAAAATAGCCATCAGACTGCTAAATATCCGTCAGACTGCTAAATAGCCATCAGTCTGTTAAATAGCCATCAGACTGCTAAATAGCCATCAGTCTGTTAAATAGCCATCAGACTGCTAAATAGCCATCAGAATGTTAAATAGCAATCAGACTCCTAAATAGCCGTGAGACAGCTAAATAGCCATCAGACTGCTAAATAGCCATCAGATTGCTAAATAGCCATCAGACTGCTAAATAGCCATCAGATTGCTAAATAGCCATCAGACTGCTAAATAGCCATCAGACTGCTAAATAGCCATCAGACTGTTAAATAGCCATCAGTCTGTAAAATAGCCATAAGACTGCTAAATATCCATCAGACTGCTAAATATCCATCAGACTGCTAAATAGCCATCAGTCTGTTAAATAGCCATCAGACTGCTAAATAGCCATCAGTCTGTAAAATAGCCATCAGACTGCTAAATAGTCATCAGACTCCTAAATAGCCGTGAGACAGCTAAAAAACCATCAGTCTGTTAAATAGCCATCAGACTGCTAAATAGCCATCAGTCTGTAAAATAGCCATCAGACTGCTAAATATCCGTCAGACTGCTAAATAGCCATCAGTCTGTTAAATAGCCATCAGACTGCTAAATAGCCATCAGAATGTTAAATAGCAATCAGACTCCTAAATAGCCGTGAGACAGCTAAATAGCCATCACACTGCTAAATAGCCATCAGACTGCTAAATAGCCATCAGACTGCTAAATAGCAGTGAGACAGCTAAATAGCCATCAGACTGCTAAATAGCCATCAGAATGCTAAATAGCCATCAGACTGCTAAATAGCCATCAGTCTGCTAAATAGCCATCAGACTCCTAAATAGCCGTGAGACAGCTAAATAGCCATCAGACTGCTAAATACCCATCAGACTGTTAAATAGCCATCAGACTGCTAAATAGCCATCAGAATGTTAAATAGCAATCAGACTCCTAAATAGCCGTGAGACAGCTAAATAGCCATCAGACTGCTAAATAGCCATCAGATTGCTAAATAGCCATCAGACTGTTAAATAGCCATCAGACTGCTAAATAGCCATCAGACTGTTAAATAGCCATCAGTCTGTAAAATAGCCATAAGACTGCTAAATATCCATCAGACTGCTAAATATCCATCAGACTGCTAAATAGCCATCAGTCTGTTAAATAGCCATCAGACTGCTAAATAGCCATCAGTCTGTAAAATAGCCATCAGACTGCTAAATAGTCATCAGACTCCTAAATAGCCGTGAGACAGCTAAAAAACCATCAGTCTGTTAAATAGCCATCAGACTGCTAAATAGCCATCAGTCTGTAAAATAGCCATCAGACTGCTAAATATCCGTCAGACTGCTAAATAGCCATCAGTCTGTTAAATAGCCATCAGACTGCTAAATAGCCTTTAGAATGTTAAATAGCAATCAGACTCCTAAATAGCCGTGAGACAGCTAAATAGCCATCACACTGCTAAATAGCCATCAGACTGCTAAATAGCCATCAGACTGCTAAATAGCAGTGAGACAGCTAAATAGCCATCAGACTGCTAAATAGCCATCAGAATGCTAAATAGCCATCAGACTGCTAAATAGCCATCAGTCTGCTAAATAGCCATCAGACTCCTAAATAGCCGTGAGACAGCTAAATAGCCATCAGACTGCTAAATAGCCATCAGACTGCTAAATAGCCATCAGACTGTTAAATAGCCATCAGACTGCTAAATAGCCATCAGAATGTTAAATAGCCATCAGACTCCTAAATCGCCGTGAGACAGCTAAATAGCCATCAGACTGCTAAATAGCAATCAGACTCCTAAATAGCCATCAGACTGCTATATATCCATCAGACTGCAAAATAGCCATCAGACTGTTAAATAGCCATCAGTCTGTAAAATAGCCATCAGACTGCTAAATACCCATCAGACTGCTAAATAGCCATCAGACTGCTAAATAGCCATCAGACTGTTAAATAGCCATCAGACTGCTAAATAGCCATCAGAATGTTAAATAGCCATCAGACTCCTAAATCGCCGTGAGACAGCTAAATAGCCATCAGACTGCTAAATAGCAATCAGATTCCTAAATAGCCGTGAGACAGCTAAATAGCCATCAGACTGCTAAATATCAATCAGACTGCTAAATAGCCATCAGACTGCTAAATAGCCATGAGACTGCTAAATAGCCATCAGAATGCTAAAAAACCATCAGACTCCTAAATAGCCATGAGACAGTTAAATAGCCGTCAGACTGCTAAATAGCCATCAGACTCCTAAATTGCCATGAGACAGCTAAATAGCCATCAGACTGCTAAATAGCCATCAGATTGCTAAATAGCCATCAGAATGCTAAATAACCACCAGACTCCTAAATAGCCATCAGACTGCTAAATAGCCGTGAGACAGATAAATAGCCATCAGACTGCTAAATAGCCATCAGACTGCTAAATAGCCATCAGAATGTTAAATAGCCATCAGACTCCTAAATAGCCGTGAGACAGCTAAATAGCCATCAGACTGCTAAATAGCCATCAGACTCCTAAATAGCCATCAGATTGCTAAATAGCCATCAGATTGCTAAATAGCCATCAAACTGCTAAATAGCCATGAGACTGCTAAATAGCCATCAGACTGCTAAATAGCCATCAAAATGTTAAATAACCATCAGACTGCTAAATAGCCATCAGACTGCTAAATAGCCATCAGACTCCTAAATAGCCGTGAGACAGCTAAATAGCCGTGAGACAGCTAAATAGCCATCAGACTGCTAAATAGCCATCAGACTGCTAAATATCCATCAGACTGCTAAATAGCCATCAGACTGCTAAATAGCCATCAGACTGCTAAATAGCAGTGAGACAGCTAAATAGCCATCAGACTGCTAAATAGCCATCAGAATGCTAAATAGCCATCAGACTGCTAAATAGCCATCAGTCTGTTAAATAGCCATCAGACTGCTAAATAGCCATCAGAATGTTAAATAGCAATCAGACTCCTAAATAGCCGTGAGACAGCTAAATAGCCATCAGACTGCTAAATAGCCATCAGATTGCTAAATAGCCATCAGACTGCTAAATAGCCATCAGTCTGTTAAATAGCCATCAGACTGCTAAATAGCCATCAGTCTGCTAAATAGCCATCAGACTCCTAAATAGCCGTGAGACAGCTAAATAGTCATCAGACTGCTAAATAGCCATCAGACTGTTAAATAGCCATCAGACTGCTAAATAGCCATCAGAATGTAAAATAGCAATCAGACTCCTAAATAGCCGTGAGACAGCTAAATAGCCATCAGACTGCTAAATAGCAATCAGACTGCTAAATAGCCATCAGACTCCTAAATAGCCGTGAGACAGCTAAAAAAACATCAGACTGCTAAATAGGCATCAGACTGCTAAATAGCCATCAGACTGTTAAATAGCCATCAGTCTGTAAAATAGCCATCAGACTGCTAAATAGTCATCAGACTCCTAAATAGCCGTGAGACAGCTAAAAAACCATCAGACTGCTAAATAGCCATCAGACTGCTAAATAGCCATGAGACAACTAAAAAGCCATCAGACTGCTAAATAGCCATCAGACTGCTAAATAGCAGTGAGACAGCTAAATAGCCATCAGACTGCTAAATAACCATCAGACTCCTAAATAGCCATGAGACAGCTAAATAGCCATCAGACTGCTAAATAGCCATCAGACTGCTAAATAGCCATGAGACAGCTAAATAACCATCAGACTCCTAAATAGCCATCAGACTGCTAAATAGCCATCAGATTCCTAAATAGCCATCAGACTGCTAAATAGCCATCAGCTTGCTAAATAGCCATCAGAATGCTAAATAACCATCAGACTCCTAAATAGCCATCAGACTGCTAAATAGCCATCAGACTGTTAAATAGCCATCAGACTGCTAAATAGCCATCAGTCTGCTAAATAGCCATCAGACTCCTAAATAGCCGTGAGACAGCTAAATAGCCATCAGACTGCTAAATACCCATCAGACTGCTAAATAGCCATCAGACTGCTAAATAGCCATCAGACTGTTAAATAGCCATCAGACTGCTAAATAGCCATCAGAATGTTAAATAGCCATCAGACTCCTAAACCGCCGTGAGACAGCTAAATAGCCATCAGACTGCTAAATAGCCATCAGCTTGCTAAATAGCCATCAGACTGTTAAATAGCCATCAGACTGCTAAATAGCCATCAGTCTGCTAAATAGCCATCAGACTCCTAAATAGCCGTGAGACAGCTAAATAGCCATCAGACTGCTAAATAGCCATCAGACTCCTAAATAGCCATCAGATTGCTAAATAGCCATCAGATTGCTAAATAGCCATCAAACTGCTAAATAGCCATGAGACTGCTAAATAGCCATCAGACTGCTAAATAGCCATCAAAATGTTAAATAACCATCAGACTGCTAAATAGCCATCAGACTGCTAAATAGCCATCAGACTCCTAAATAGCCGTGAGACAGCTAAATAGCCGTGAGACAGCTAAATATCCATCAGACTGCTAAATAGCCATCAGAATGCTAAATAGCCGTGAGACAGCTAAATAGTCATCAGACTGCTAAATAGCCATCAGACTGCTAAATAGCCATCAGACTGCTAAATAGCCATCAGTCTGTTAAATAGCCATCAGACTGCTAAATAGCCATCAGTCTGCTAAATAGCCATCAGACTCCTAAATAGCCGTGAGACAGCTAAATAGTCATCAGACTGCTAAATAGCCATCAGACTGTTAAATAGCCATCAGACTGCTAAATAGCCATCAGAATGTAAAATAGCAATCAGACTCCTAAATAGCCGTGAGACAGCTAAATAGCCATCAGACTGCTAAATAGCAATCAGACTGCTAAATAGCCATCAGACTCCTAAATAGCCGTGAGACAGCTAAAAAAACATCAGACTGCTAAATAGCCATCAGACTGCTAAATAGCCATCAGACTGTTAAATAGCCATCAGTCTGTAAAATAGCCATCAGACTGCTAAATAGTCATCAGACTCCTAAATAGCCGTGAGACAGCTAAAAAACCATCAGACTGCTAAATAGCCATCAGACTGCTAAATAGCCATGAGACAACTAAATAGCCATCAGACTGCTAAATAGCCATCAGACTGCTAAATAGCAGTGAGACAGCTAAATAGCCATCAGACTGCTAAATAACCATCAGACTCCTAAATAGCCATGAGACAGCTAAATAGCCATCAGACTGCTAAATAGCCATCAGACTGCTAAATAGCGATGAGACAGCTAAATAACCATCAGACTCCTAAATAGCCATCAGACTGCTAAATAGCCATCAGATTCCTAAATAGCCATCAGCTTGCTAAATAGCCATCAGAATGCTAAATAACCATCAGACTCCTAAATAGCCATCAGACTGCTAAATAGCCATCAGACTGTTAAATAGCCATCAGACTGCTAAATAGCCATCAGTCTGCTAAATAGCCATCAGACTCCTAAATAGCCGTGAGACAGCTAAATAGCCATCAGACTGCTAAATACCCATCAGACTGCTAAATAGCCATCAGACTGCTAAATAGCCATCAGACTGTTAAATAGCCATCAGACTGCTAAATAGCCATCAGAATGTTAAATAGCCATCAGACTCCTAAACCGCCGTGAGACAGCTAAATAGCCATCAGACTGCTAAATAGCCATCAGACTCCTAAATTGCCGTGAGACAGCTAAATAGCCAGACTGCTATATATCCACCAGACTGCAAAATAGCCATCAGACTGTTAAATAGCCATCAGTCTGTAAAATAGCCATCAGACTGCTAAATCTCCATCAGACTGCTAAATAGCCATCAGTCTGTTAAATAGCCATCAGACTGCTAAATAGCCATCAGAATGTTAAATAGCAATCAGACTCCTAAATAGCCGTGAGACAGCTAAATAGCCATCAGACTGCTAAATAGCCATCAGATTGCTAAATAGCCATCAGACTGTTAAATAGCCATCAGACTGCTAAATAGCCATCAGACTGTTAAATAGCCATCAGTCTGTAAAATAGCCATAAGACTGCTAAATATCCATCAGACTGCTAAATAGCCATCAGTCTGTAAAATAGCCATCAGACTGCTAAATAGTCATCAGACTCCTAAATAGCCGTGAGACAGCTAAAAAAACATCAGTCTGTTAAATAGCCATCAGACTGCTAAATAGCCATCAGTCTGTAAAATAGCCATCAGACTGCTAAATATCCGTCAGACAGCTAAATAGCCATCAGACTGCTAAATAGCCATCAGAATGCTAAATAGCCATCAGACTGCTAAATAGCCATCAGACTGCTAAATAGCCATCAGAATGCTAAATAGCCATCAGACTGCTAAATAGCCATCAGACTGTTAAATAGCCATCAGACTGCTAAATAGCCATCAGAATGTTAAATAGCCATCAGACTCCTAAATCGCCGTGAGACAGCTAAATAGCCATCAGACTGCTAAATAGCAATCAGACTCTTAAATAGCCATCAGACTGCTATATATCCATCAGACTGCAAAATAGCCATCAGACTGTTAAATAGCCATCAGTCTGTAAAATAGCCATCAGACTGCTAAATACCCATCAGACTGCTAAATAGCCATCAGACTGCTAAATAGCCATCAGACTGTTAAATAGCCATCAGACTGCTAAATAGCCATTAGAATGTTAAATAGCCATCAGACTCCTAAATCGCTGTGAGACAGCTAAATAGCCATCAGACTGCTAAATAGCAATCAGACTCCTAAATAGCCATCAGACTGGTATATATCCATCAGACTGCAAAATAGCCATCAGACTGCTAAATAGCCATCAGTCTGTTAAATAGCCATCAGACTGCTAAATAGCCATCAGAATGTTAAATAGCAATCAGACTCCTAAATAGCCATCAGAATGTTAAATAGCAATCAGACTGCTAAATTGCCGTGAGACAGCTAAATAGCCATCAGACTGCTATATATCCATCAGACTGCAAAATAGCCATCAGACTTTTAAATAGCCATCAGTCTGTAAAATAGCCATCAGACTGCTAAATATCCATCAGACTGCTAAATATCCATCAGTCTGTTAAATAGCCATCATACTGCTAAATATCCATCAGACTGCTAAATAGCCATCAGACTGCTAAATAGCCATCAGAATGTTAAATAGCCATCAGACTCCTAAATAGCCGTGAGACAGCTAAATAGCCATCAGACTGCTAAATAGCAATCAGACTGCTAAATAGCCATCAGACTGCTAAATAGCCATGAGACTGCTAAATAGCCATCAGAATGCTAAAAAACATTAAGACTCCTAAATAGCCATGAGACAGCTAAATAGCCGTCAGACTGCTAAATAGCCATCAGACTCCTAAATTGCCATGAGACAGCTAAATAGCCATCAGAATGCTAAATAACCACCAGACTCCTAAATAGCCATCAGACTGCTAAATAGCCGTGAGACAGATAAATAGCCATCAGACTGCTAAATAGCCATCAGACTGCTAAATAGCCATCAGAATGTTAAATAGCCATCAGACTCCTAAATAGCCGTGAGACAGCTAAATAGCCATCAGACTGGTAAATAGCCATCAGATTGCTAAATAGCTATCAGACTCCTAAATAGCCGTGAGACAGCTAATAAGCCATCAGACTGCTAAATAGCCATCAGACTCCTAAATAGCCATCAGATTGCTAAATAGCCATCAGATTGCTAAATAGCCATCAAACTGCTAAATAGCCATGAGACTGCTAAATAGCCATCAGACTGCCAAATAGCCATCAAAATGTTAAATAACCATCAGACTGCTAAATAGCCATCAGACTGCTAAATAGCCATCAGACTCCTAAATAGCCGTGAGACAGCTAAATAGCCGTGAGACAGCTAAATAGCCATCAGACTGCTAAATAGCCATCAGACTGCTAAATATCCATCAGACTGCTACATAGCCATCAGAATGCTAAATAGCCGTGAGACAGCTAAATAGTCATCAGACTGCTAAATAGCCATCAGACTGCTAAATGGCCATCAGACTGCTAAATAGCCATCAGTCTGTTAAATAGCCATCAGACTGCTAAATAGCCATCAGTCTGCTAAATAGCCAACAGACTCCTAAATAGCCGTGAGACAGCTAAATAGTCATCAGACTGCTAAATAGCCATCAGACTGTTAAATAGCCACCAGACTGCTAAATAGCCATCAGAATGTTAAATAGCAATCAGACTCCTAAATAGCCGTGAGACAGCTAAATAGCCATCAGACTGCTAAATAGCAATCAGACTGCTAAATAGCCATCAGACTCCTAAATAGCCATGAGACAGCTAAAAAAACATCAGACTGCTAAATAGCCATCAGACTGCTAAATAGCCATCAGACTGTTAAATAGCCATCAGTCTGTAAAATAGCCATCAGACTCCTAAATAGCCGTGAGACAGCTAAAAAACCATCAGACTGCTAAATAGCCATCAGACTGCTAAATAGCCATGAGACAACTAAATAGCCATCAGACTGCTAAATAGCCATCAGACTGCTAAATAGCAGTGAGACAGCTAAATAGCCATCAGACTGCTAAATAACCATCAGACTCCTAAATAGCCATGAGACAGCTAAATAGCCATCAGACTGCTAAATAGCCATCAGACTGCTAAATAGCCATCAGGCTGCTAAATAGCCATCAGACTCCTAAATAGCCGTGAGACAGCTAAATAGCCATCAGACTGCTAAATACCCATCAGACTGCTAAATAGCCATCAGACTGTTAAATAGCCATCAGACTGTTAAATAGCCATCAGACTGCTAAATAGCCATCAGAATGTTAAATAGCCATCAGACTCCTAAACCGCCGTGAGACAGCTAAATAGCCAGACTGCTATATATCCATCAGACTGCAAAATAGCCATCAGACTGTTAAATAGCCATCAGTCTGTAAAATAGCCATCAGACTGCTAAATCTCCATCAGACTGCTAAATAGCCATCAGTCTGTTAAATAGCCATCAGACTGCAAAATAGCCATCAGAATGTTGAATAGCAATCAGACTCCTAAATAGCCGTGAGACAGCTAAATAGCCATCAGACTGCTAAATAGCCATCAGATTGCTAAATAGCCATCAGACTGTTAAATAGGCATCAGACTGCTAAATAGCCATCAGACTGTTAAATAGCCATCAGTCTGTAAAATAGCCATAAGACTGCTAAATATCCATCAGACTGCTAAATATCCATCAGACTGCTAAATAGCCATCAGTCTGTTAAATAGCCATCAGACTGCTAAATAGCCATCAGTCTGTAAAATAGCCATCAGACTGCTAAATAGTCATCAGACTCCTAAATAGCCGTGAGACAGCTAAAAAACCATCAGTCTGTTAAATAGCCATCAGACTGCTAAATAGCCATCAGTCTGTAAAATAGCCATCAGACTGCTAAATATCCGTCAGACTGCTAAATAGCCATCAGTCTGTTAAATAGCCATCAGACTGCTAAATAGCCATCAGTCTGTTAAATAGCCATCAGACTGCTAAATAGCCATCAGAATGTTAAATAGCAATCAGACTCCTAAATAGCCGTGAGACAGCTAAATAGCCATCAGACTGCTAAATAGCCATCAGATTGCTAAATAGCCATCAGACTGCTAAATAGCCATCAGACTGCTAAATAGCCATCAGACTGTTAAATAGCCATCAGTCTGTAAAATAGCCATAAGACTGCTAAATATCCATCAGACTGCTAAATATCCATCAGACTGCTAAATAGCCATCAGTCTGTTAAATAGCCATCAGACTGCTAAATAGCCATCAGTCTGTAAAATAGCCATCAGACTGCTAAATAGTCATCAGACTCCTAAATAGCCGTGAGACAGCTAAAAAACCATCAGTCTGTTAAATAGCCATCAGACTGCTAAATAGCCATCAGTCTGTAAAATAGCCATCAGACTGCTAAATATCCGTCAGACTGCTAAATAGCCATCAGTCTGTTAAATAGCCATCAGACTGCTAAATAGCCATCAGAATGTTAAATAGCAATCAGACTCCTAAATAGCCGTGAGACAGCTAAATAGCCATCACACTGCTAAATAGCCATCAGACTGCTAAATAGCCATCAGACTGCTAAATAGCAGTGAGACAGCTAAATAGCCATCAGACTGCTAAATAGCCATCAGAATGCTAAATAGCCATCAGACTGCTAAATAGCCATCAGTCTGCTAAATAGCCATCAGACTCCTAAATAGCCGTGAGACAGCTAAATAGCCATCAGACTGCTAAATACCCATCAGACTGTTAAATAGCCATCAGACTGCTAAATAGCCATCAGAATGTTAAATAGCAATCAGACTCCTAAATAGCCGTGAGACAGCTAAATAGCCATCAGACTGCTAAATAGCCATCAGATTGCTAAATAGCCATCAGACTGTTAAATAGCCATCAGACTGCTAAATAGCCATCAGACTGTTAAATAGCCATCAGTCTGTAAAATAGCCATAAGACTGCTAAATATCCATCAGACTGCTAAATATCCATCAGACTGCTAAATAGCCATCAGTCTGTTAAATAGCCATCAGACTGCTAAATAGCCATCAGTCTGTAAAATAGCCATCAGACTGCTAAATAGTCATCAGACTCCTAAATAGCCGTGAGACAGCTAAAAAACCATCAGTCTGTTAAATAGCCATCAGACTGCTAAATAGCCATCAGTCTGTAAAATAGCCATCAGACTGCTAAATATCCGTCAGACTGCTAAATAGCCATCAGTCTGTTAAATAGCCATCAGACTGCTAAATAGCCATCAGAATGTTAAATAGCAATCAGACTCCTAAATAGCCGTGAGACAGCTAAATAGCCATCACACTGCTAAATAGCCATCAGACTGCTAAATAGCCATCAGACTGCTAAATAGCAGTGAGACAGCTAAATAGCCATCAGACTGCTAAATAGCCATCAGACTGCTAAATAGCCATCAGTCTGCTAAATAGCCATCAGACTCCTAAATAGCCGTGAGACAGCTAAATAGCCATCAGACTGCTAAATAGCCATCAGACTGCTAAATAGCCATCAGACTGTTAAATAGCCATCAGACTGCTAAATAGCCATCAGAATGTTAAATAGCCATCAGACTCCTAAATCGCCGTGAGACAGCTAAATAGCCATCAGACTGCTAAATAGCAATCAGACTCCTAAATAGCCATCAGACTGCTATATATCCATCAGACTGCAAAATAGCCATCAGACTGTTAAATAGCCATCAGTCTGTAAAATAGCCATCAGACTGCTAAATACCCATCAGACTGCTAAATAGCCATCAGACTGCTAAATAGCCATCAGACTGTTAAATAGCCATCAGACTGCTAAATAGCCATCAGAATGTTAAATAGCCATCAGACTCCTAAATCGCCGTGAGACAGCTAAATAGCCATCAGACTGCTAAATAGCAATCAGATTCCTAAATAGCCGTGAGACAGCTAAATAGCCATCAGACTGCTAAATATCAATCAGACTGCTAAATAGCCATCAGACTGCTAAATAGCCATGAGACTGCTAAATAGCCATCAGAATGCTAAAAAACCATCAGACTCCTAAATAGCCATGAGACAGTTAAATAGCCGTCAGACTGCTAAATAGCCATCAGACTCCTAAATTGCCATGAGACAGCTAAATAGCCATCAGACTGCTAAATAGCCATCAGATTGCTAAATAGCCATCAGAATGCTAAATAGCAATCAGACTCCTAAATAGCCGTGAGACAGCTAAATAGCCATCACACTGCTAAATAGCCATCAGACTGCTAAATAGCAGTGAGACAGCTAAATAGCCATCAGACTGCTAAATAGCCATCAGAATGCTAAATAGCCATCAGACTGCTAAATAGCCATCAGTCTGCTAAATAGCCATCAGACTCCTAAATAGCCGTGAGACAGCTAAATAGCCATCAGACTGCTAAATACCCATCAGACTGTTAAATAGCCATCAGACTGCTAAATAGCCATCAGAATGTTAAATAGCAATCAGACTCCTAAATAGCCGTGAGACAGCTAAATAGCCATCAGACTGCTAAATAGCCATCAGATTGCTAAATAGCCATCAGACTGTTAAATAGCCATCAGACTGCTAAATAGCCATCAGACTGTTAAATAGCCATCAGTCTGTAAAATAGCCATAAGACTGCTAAATATCCATCAGACTGCTAAATATCCATCAGACTGCTAAATAGCCATCAGTCTGTTAAATAGCCATCAGACTGCTAAATAGCCATCAGTCTGTAAAATAGCCATCAGACTGCTAAATAGTCATCAGTCTGCTAAATAGCCATCAGACTCCTAAATAGCCGTGAGACAGCTAAATAGCCATCAGACTGCTAAATAGCCATCAGACTGCTAAATAGCCATCAGACTGTTAAATAGCCATCAGACTCCTAAATAGCCGTGAGACAGCTAAAAAACCATCAGTCTGTTAAATAGCCATCAGACTGCTAAATAGCCATCAGTCTGTAAAATAGCCATCAGACTGCTAAATATCCGTCAGACTGCTAAATAGCCATCAGTCTGTTAAATAGCCATCAGACTGCTAAATAGCCATCAGAATGTTAAATAGCAATCAGACTCCTAAATAGCCGTGAGACAGCTAAATAGCCATCACACTGCTAAATAGCCATCAGACTGCTAAATAGCCATCAGACTGCTAAATAGCAGTGAGACAGCTAAATAGCCATCAGACTGCTAAATAGCCATCAGACTGCTAAATAGCCATCAGTCTGCTAAATAGACATCAGACTCCTAAATAGCCGTGAGACAGCTAAATAGCCATCAGACTGCTAAATAGCCATCAGACTGCTAAATAGCCATCAGACTGTTAAATAGCCATCAGACTCCTAAATAGCCATCAGACTGCTATATATCCATCAGACTGCAAAATAGCCATCAGACTGTTAAATAGCCATCAGTCTGTAAAATAGCCATCAGACTGCTAAATACCCATCAGACTGCTAAATAGCCATCAGACTGCTAAATAGCCATCAGACTGTTAAATAGCCATCAGACTGCTAAATAGCCATCAGAATGTTAAATAGCCATCAGACTCCTAAATCGCCGTGAGACAGCTAAATAGCCATCAGACTGCTAAATAGCAATCAGATTCCTAAATAGCCGTGAGACAGCTAAATAGCCATCAGACTGCTAAATATCAATCAGACTGCTAAATAGCCATCAGACTGCTAAATAGCCATGAGACTGCTAAATAGCCATCAGAATGCTAAAAAACCATCAGACTCCTAAATAGCCATGAGACAGTTAAATAGCCGTCAGACTGCTAAATAGCCATCAGACTCCTAAATTGCCATGAGACAGCTAAATAGCCATCAGACTGCTAAATAGCCATCAGATTGCTAAATAGCCATCAGAATGCTAAATAACCACCAGACTCCTAAATAGCCATCAGACTGCTAAATAGCCGTGAGACAGATAAATAGCCATCAGACTGCTAAATAGCCATCAGACTGCTAAATAGCCATCAGAATGTTAAATAGCCATCAGACTCCTAAATAGCCGTGAGACAGCTAAATAGCCATCAGACTGCTAAATAGCCATCAGACTCCTAAATAGCCATCAGATTGCTAAATAGCCATCAGATTGCTAAATAGCCATCAAACTGCTAAATAGCCATGAGACTGCTAAATAGCCATCAGACTGCTAAATAGCCATCAAAATGTTAAATAACCATCAGACTGCTAAATAGCCATCAGACTGCTAAATAGCCATCAGACTCCTAAATAGCCGTGAGACAGCTAAATAGCCGTGAGACAGCTAAATAGCCATCAGACTGCTAAATAGCCATCAGACTGCTAAATATCCATCAGACTGCTAAATAGCCATCAGACTGCTAAATAGCCATCAGACTGCTAAATAGCAGTGAGACAGCTAAATAGCCATCAGACTGCTAAATAGCCATCAGAATGCTAAATAGCCATCAGACTGCTAAATAGCCATCAGTCTGCTAAATAGCCATCAGACTCCTAAATAGCCGTGAGACAGCTAAATAGCCATCAGACTGCTAAATACCCATCAGACTGTTAAATAGCCATCAGACTGCTAAATAGCCATCAGAATGTTAAATAGCAATCAGACTCCTAAATAGCCGTGAGACAGCTAAATAGCAATCAGACTCCTAAATAGCCATCAGACTGCTATATATCCATCAGACTGCAAAATAGCCATCAGACTGTTAAATAGCCATCAGTCTGTAAAATAGCCATCAGACTGCTAAATACCCATCAGACTGCTAAATAGCCATCAGACTGCTAAATAGCCATCAGACTGTTAAATAGCCATCAGACTGCTAAATAGCCATCAGAATGTTAAATAGCCATCAGACTCCTAAATCGCCGTGAGACAGCTAAATAGCCATCAGACTGCTAAATAGCAATCAGATTCCTAAATAGCCGTGAGACAGCTAAATAGCCATCAGACTGCTAAATATCAATCAGACTGCTAAATAGCCATCAGACTGCTAAATAGCCATGAGACTGCTAAATAGCCATCAGAATGCTAAAAAACCATCAGACTCCTAAATAGCCATGAGACAGTTAAATAGCCGTCAGACTGCTAAATAGCCATCAGACTCCTAAATTGCCATGAGACAGCTAAATAGCCATCAGACTGCTAAATAGCCATCAGATTGCTAAATAGCCATCAGAATGCTAAATAGCAATCAGACTCCTAAATAGCCGTGAGACAGCTAAATAGCCATCACACTGCTAAATAGCCATCAGACTGCTAAATAGCAGTGAGACAGCTAAATAGCCATCAGACTGCTAAATAGCCATCAGAATGCTAAATAGCCATCAGACTGCTAAATAGCCATCAGTCTGCTAAATAGCCATCAGACTCCTAAATAGCCGTGAGACAGCTAAATAGCCATCAGACTGCTAAATACCCATCAGACTGTTAAATAGCCATCAGACTGCTAAATAGCCATCAGAATGTTAAATAGCAATCAGACTCCTAAATAGCCGTGAGACAGCTAAATAGCCATCAGACTGCTAAATAGCCATCAGATTGCTAAATAGCCATCAGACTGTTAAATAGCCATCAGACTGCTAAATAGCCATCAGACTGTTAAATAGCCATCAGTCTGTAAAATAGCCATAAGACTGCTAAATATCCATCAGACTGCTAAATATCCATCAGACTGCTAAATAGCCATCAGTCTGTTAAATAGCCATCAGACTGCTAAATAGCCATCAGTCTGTAAAATAGCCATCAGACTGCTAAATAGTCATCAGACTCCTAAATAGCCGTGAGACAGCTAAAAAACCATCAGTCTGTTAAATAGCCATCAGACTGCTAAATAGCCATCAGTCTGTAAAATAGCCATCAGACTGCTAAATATCCGTCAGACTGCTAAATAGCCATCAGTCTGTTAAATAGCCATCAGACTGCTAAATAGCCATCAGAATGTTAAATAGCAATCAGACTCCTAAATAGCCGTGAGACAGCTAAATAGCCATCACACTGCTAAATAGCCATCAGACTGCTAAATAGCCATCAGAATGTTAAATAGCCATCAGACTCCTAAATAGCCGTGAGACAGCTAAATAGCCATCAGACTGCTAAATAGCCATCAGACTCCTAAATAGCCATCAGATTGCTAAATAGCCATCAGATTGCTAAATAGCCATCAAACTGCTAAATAGCCATGAGACTGCTAAATAGCCATCAGACTGCTAAATAGCCATCAAAATGTTAAATAACCATCAGACTGCTAAATAGCCATCAGACTGCTAAATAGCCATCAGACTCCTAAATAGCCGTGAGACAGCTAAATAGCCGTGAGACAGCTAAATAGCCATCAGACTGCTAAATAGCCATCAGACTGCTAAATATCCATCAGACTGCTAAATAGCCATCAGACTGCTAAATAGCCATCAGACTGCTAAATAGCAGTGAGACAGCTAAATAGCCATCAGACTGCTAAATAGCCATCAGAATGCTAAATAGCCATCAGACTGCTAAATAGCCATCAGTCTGCTAAATAGCCATCAGACTCCTAAATAGCCGTGAGACAGCTAAATAGCCATCAGACTGCTAAATACCCATCAGACTGTTAAATAGCCATCAGACTGCTAAATAGCCATCAGAATGTTAAATAGCAATCAGACTCCTAAATAGCCGTGAGACAGCTAAATAGCAATCAGACTCCTAAATAGCCATCAGACTGCTATATATCCATCAGACTGCAAAATAGCCATCAGACTGTTAAATAGCCATCAGTCTGTAAAATAGCCATCAGACTGCTAAATACCCATCAGACTGCTAAATAGCCATCAGACTGCTAAATAGCCATCAGACTGTTAAATAGCCATCAGACTGCTAAATAGCCATCAGAATGTTAAATAGCCATCAGACTCCTAAATCGCCGTGAGACAGCTAAATAGCCATCAGACTGCTAAATAGCAATCAGATTCCTAAATAGCCGTGAGACAGCTAAATAGCCATCAGACTGCTAAATATCAATCAGACTGCTAAATAGCCATCAGACTGCTAAATAGCCATGAGACTGCTAAATAGCCATCAGAATGCTAAAAAACCATCAGACTCCTAAATAGCCATGAGACAGTTAAATAGCCGTCAGACTGCTAAATAGCCATCAGACTCCTAAATTGCCATGAGACAGCTAAATAGCCATCAGACTGCTAAATAGCCATCAGATTGCTAAATAGCCATCAGAATGCTAAATAGCAATCAGACTCCTAAATAGCCGTGAGACAGCTAAATAGCCATCACACTGCTAAATAGCCATCAGACTGCTAAATAGCAGTGAGACAGCTAAATAGCCATCAGACTGCTAAATAGCCATCAGAATGCTAAATAGCCATCAGACTGCTAAATAGCCATCAGTCTGCTAAATAGCCATCAGACTCCTAAATAGCCGTGAGACAGCTAAATAGCCATCAGACTGCTAAATACCCATCAGACTGTTAAATAGCCATCAGACTGCTAAATAGCCATCAGAATGTTAAATAGCAATCAGACTCCTAAATAGCCGTGAGACAGCTAAATAGCCATCAGACTGCTAAATAGCCATCAGATTGCTAAATAGCCATCAGACTGTTAAATAGCCATCAGACTGCTAAATAGCCATCAGACTGTTAAATAGCCATCAGTCTGTAAAATAGCCATAAGACTGCTAAATATCCATCAGACTGCTAAATATCCATCAGACTGCTAAATAGCCATCAGTCTGTTAAATAGCCATCAGACTGCTAAATAGCCATCAGTCTGTAAAATAGCCATCAGACTGCTAAATAGTCATCAGACTCCTAAATAGCCGTGAGACAGCTAAAAAACCATCAGTCTGTTAAATAGCCATCAGACTGCTAAATAGCCATCAGTCTGTAAAATAGCCATCAGACTGCTAAATATCCGTCAGACTGCTAAATAGCCATCAGTCTGTTAAATAGCCATCAGACTGCTAAATAGCCATCAGAATGTTAAATAGCAATCAGACTCCTAAATAGCCGTGAGACAGCTAAATAGCCATCACACTGCTAAATAGCCATCAGACTGCTAAATAGCCATCAGACTGCTAAATAGCAGTGAGACAGCTAAATAGCCATCAGACTGCTAAATAGCCATCAGACTGCTAAATAGCCATCAGTCTGCTAAATAGCCATCAGACTCCTAAATAGCCGTGAGACAGCTAAATAGCCATCAGACTGCTAAATAGCCATCAGACTGCTAAATAGCCATCAGACTGTTAAATAGCCATCAGACTCCTAAATAGCCATCAGACTGCTATATATCCATCAGACTGCAAAATAGCCATCAGACTGTTAAATAGCCATCAGTCTGTAAAATAGCCATCAGACTGCTAAATACCCATCAGACTGCTAAATAGCCATCAGACTGCTAAATAGCCATCAGACTGTTAAATAGCCATCAGACTGCTAAATAGCCATCAGAATGTTAAATAGCCATCAGACTCCTAAATCGCCGTGAGACAGCTAAATAGCCATCAGACTGCTAAATAGCAATCAGATTCCTAAATAGCCGTGAGACAGCTAAATAGCCATCAGACTGCTAAATATCAATCAGACTGCTAAATAGCCATCAGACTGCTAAATAGCCATGAGACTGCTAAATAGCCATCAGAATGCTAAAAAACCATCAGACTCCTAAATAGCCATGAGACAGTTAAATAGCCGTCAGACTGCTAAATAGCCATCAGACTCCTAAATTGCCATGAGACAGCTAAATAGCCATCAGACTGCTAAATAGCCATCAGATTGCTAAATAGCCATCAGAATGCTAAATAACCACCAGACTCCTAAATAGCCATCAGACTGCTAAATAGCCGTGAGACAGATAAATAGCCATCAGACTGCTAAATAGCCATCAGACTGCTAAATAGCCATCAGAATGTTAAATAGCCATCAGACTCCTAAATAGCCGTGAGACAGCTAAATAGCCATCAGACTGCTAAATAGCCATCAGACTCCTAAATAGCCATCAGATTGCTAAATAGCCATCAGATTGCTAAATAGCCATCAAACTGCTAAATAGCCATGAGACTGCTAAATAGCCATCAGACTGCTAAATAGCCATCAAAATGTTAAATAACCATCAGACTGCTAAATAGCCATCAGACTGCTAAATAGCCATCAGACTCCTAAATAGCCGTGAGACAGCTAAATAGCCGTGAGACAGCTAAATAGCCATCAGACTGCTAAATAGCCATCAGACTGCTAAATATCCATCAGACTGCTAAATAGCCATCAGACTGCTAAATAGCCATCAGACTGCTAAATAGCAGTGAGACAGCTAAATAGCCATCAGACTGCTAAATAGCCATCAGAATGCTAAATAGCCATCAGACTGCTAAATAGCCATCAGTCTGCTAAATAGCCATCAGACTCCTAAATAGCCGTGAGACAGCTAAATAGCCATCAGACTGCTAAATACCCATCAGACTGTTAAATAGCCATCAGACTGCTAAATAGCCATCAGAATGTTAAATAGCAATCAGACTCCTAAATAGCCGTGAGACAGCTAAATAGCCATCAGACTGCTAAATAGCCATCAGATTGCTAAATAGCCATCAGACTGTTAAATAGCCATCAGACTGCTAAATAGCCATCAGACTGTTAAATAGCCATCAGTCTGTAAAATAGCCATAAGACTGCTAAATATCCATCAGACTGCTAAATATCCATCAGACTGCTAAATAGCCATCAGTCTGTTAAATAGCCATCAGACTGCTAAATAGCCATCAGTCTGTAAAATAGCCATCAGACTGCTAAATAGTCATCAGACTCCTAAATAGCCGTGAGACAGCTAAAAAACCATCAGTCTGTTAAATAGCCATCAGACCGCTAAATAGCCATCAGTCTGTAAAATAGCCATCAGACTGCTAAATATCCGTCAGACTGCTAAATAGCCATCAGTCTGTTAAATAGCCATCAGACTGCTAAATAGCCATCAGAATGTTAAATAGCAATCAGACTCCTAAATAGCCGTGAGACAGCTAAATAGCCATCACACTGCTAAATAGCCATCAGACTGCTAAATAGCCATCAGACTGCTAAATAGCAGTGAGACAGCTAAATAGCCATCAGACTGCTAAATAGCCATCAGAATGCTAAATAGCCATCAGACTGCTAAATAGCCATCAGTCTGCTAAATAGCCATCAGACTCCTAAATAGCCGTGAGACAGCTAAATAGCCATCAGACTGCTAAATAGCCATCAGACTGCTAAATAGCCATCAGACTGTTAAATAGCCATCAGACTGCTAAATAGCCATCAGAATGTTAAATAGCCATCAGACTCCTAAATCGCCGTGCGACAGCTAAATAGCCATCAGACTGCTAAATAGCAATCAGACTCCTAAATAGCCATCAGACTGCTATATATCCATCAGACTGCAAAATAGCCATCAGACTGTTAAATAGCCATCAGTCTGTAAAATAGCCATCAGACTGCTAAATACCCATCAGACTGCTAAATAGCCATCAGAATGTTAAATAGCAATCAGACTCCTAAATAGCCGTGAGACAGCTAAATAGCCATCAGACTGCTAAATAGCCATCAGATTGCTAAATAGCCATCAGACTGTTAAATAGCCATCAGACTGCTAAATAGCCATCAGACTGTTAAATAGCCATCAGTCTGTAAAATAGCCATAAGACTGCTAAATATCCATCAGACTGCTAAATATCCATCAGACTGCTAAATAGCCATCAGTCTGTTAAATAGCCATCAGACTGCTAAATAGCCATCAGTCTGTAAAATAGCCATCAGACTGCTAAATAGTCATCAGACTCCTAAATAGCCGTGAGACAGCTAAAAAACCATCAGTCTGTTAAATAGCCATCAGACTGCTAAATAGCCATCAGTCTGTAAAATAGCCATCAGACTGCTAAATATCCGTCAGACTGCTAAATAGCCATCAGTCTGTTAAATAGCCATCAGACTGCTAAATAGCCATCAGAATGTTAAATAGCAATCAGACTCCTAAATAGCCGTGAGACAGCTAAATAGCCATCACACTGCTAAATAGCCATCAGACTGCTAAATAGCCATCAGAATGTTAAATAGCCATCAGACTCCTAAATCGCCGTGAGACAGCTAAATAGCCATCAGACTGCTAAATAGCAATCAGACTCCTAAATAGCCATCAGACTGCTATATATCCATCAGACTGCAAAATAGCCATCAGACTGTTAAATAGCCATCAGTCTGTAAAATAGCCATCAGACTGCTAAATACCCATCAGACTGCTAAATAGCCATCAGACTGCTAAATAGCCATCAGACTGTTAAATAGCCATCAGACTGCTAAATAGCCATCAGAATGTTAAATAGCCATCAGACTCCTAAATCGCCGTGAGACAGCTAAATAGCCATCAGACTGCTAAATAGCAATCAGATTCCTAAATAGCCGTGAGACAGCTAAATAGCCATCAGACTGCTAAATAGCAATCAGACTGCTAAATAGCCATCAGACTGCTAAATAGCCATGAGACTGCTAAATAGCCATCAGAATGCTAAAAAACCATCAGACTCCTAAATAGCCATGAGACAGTTAAATAGCCGTCAGACTGCTAAATAGCCATCAGACTCCTAAATTGCCATGAGACAGCTAAATAGCCATCAGACTGCTAAATAGCCATCAGATTGCTAAATAGCCATCAGAATGCTAAATAACCACCAGACTCCTAAATAGCCATCAGACTGCTAAATAGCCGTGAGACAGATAAATAGCCGTCAGACTGCTAAATAGCCATCAGACTCCTAAATTGCCATGAGACAGCTAAATAGCCATCAGACTGCTAAATAGCCATCAGATTGCTAAATAGCCATCAGAATGCTAAATAACCACCAGACTCCTAAATAGCCATCAGACTGCTAAATAGCCGTGAGACAGATAAATAGCCATCAGACTGCTAAATAGCCATCAGACTGCTAAATAGCCATCAGAATGTTAAATAGCCATCAGACTCCTAAATAGCCGTGAGACAGCTAAATAGCCATCAGACTGCTAAATAGCCATCAGACTCCTAAATAGCCATCAGATTGCTAAATAGCCATCAGATTGCTAAATAGCCATCAAACTGCTAAATAGCCATGAGACTGCTAAATAGCCATCAGACTGCTAAATAGCCATCAAAATGTTAAATAACCATCAGACTGCTAAATAGCCATCAGACTGCTAAATAGCCATCAGACTCCTAAATAGCCGTGAGACAGCTAAATAGCCGTGAGACAGCTAAATAGCCATCAGACTGCTAAATAGCCATCAGACTGCTAAATATCCATCAGACTGCTAAATAGCTATCAGACTGCTAAATAGCCATCAGACTGCTAAATAGCAGTGAGACAGCTAAATAGCCATCAGACTGCTAAATAGCCATCAGAATGCTAAATAGCCATCAGACTGCTAAATAGCCATCAGTCTGCTAAATAGCCATCAGACTCCTAAATAGCCTTGAGACAGCTAAATAGCCATCAGACTGCTAAATACCCATCAGACTGTTAAATAGCCATCAGACTGCTAAATAGCCATCAGAATGTTAAATAGCAATCAGACTCCTAAATAGCCGTGAGACAGCTAAATAGCCATCAGACTGCTAAATAGCCATCAGATTGCTAAATAGCCATCAGACTGTTAAATAGCCATCAGACTGCTAAATAGCCATCAGACTGTTAAATAGCCATCAGTCTGTAAAATAGCCATAAGACTGCTAAATATCCATCAGACTGCTAAATATCCATCAGACTGCTAAATAGCCATCAGTCTGTTAAATAGCCATCAGACTGCTAAATAGCCATCAGTCTGTAAAATAGCCATCAGACTGCTAAATAGTCATCAGACTCCTAAATAGCCGTGAGACAGCTAAAAAAACATCAGTCTGTTAAATAGCCATCAGACTGCTAAATAGCCATCAGTCTGTAAAATAGCCATCAGACTGCTAAATATCCGTCAGACTGGTAAATAGCCATCAGTCTGTTAAATAGCCATCAGACTGCTAAATAGCCATCAGAATGTTAAATAGCAATCAGACTCCTAAATAGCCGTGAGACAGCTACATAGCCATCACACTGCTAAATAGCCATCCGACTGCTAAATAGCCATCAGACTGCTAAATAGCAGTGAGACAGGTAAATAGCCATCAGACTGCTAAATAGCCATCAGAATGCTAAATAGCCATCAGACTGCTAAATAGCCATCAGTCTGCTAAATAGCCATCAGACTCCTAAATAGCCGTGAGACAGCTAAATAGCCATCAGACTGCTAAATAGCCATCAGACTGCTAAATAGCCATCAGACTGTTAAATAGCCATCAGACTGCTAAATAGCCATCACAATGTTAAATAGCCATCAGACTCCTAAATCGCCGTGCGACAGCTAAATAGCCATCAGACTGCTAAATAGCAATCAGACTCCTAAATAGCCATCAGACTGCTATATATCCATCAGACTGCAAAATAGCCATCAGACTGTTAAATAGCCATCAGTCTGTAAAATAGCCATCAGACTGCTAAATACCCATCAGACTGCTAAATAGCCATCAGAATGTTAAATAGCAATCAGACTCCTAAATAGCCGTGAGACAGCTAAATAGCCATCAGACTGCTAAATAGCCATCAGATTGCTAAATAGCCATCAGACTGTTAAATAGCCATCAGACTGCTAAATAGCCATCAGACTGTTAAATAGCCATCAGTCTGTAAAATAGCCATAAGACTGCTAAATATCCATCAGACTGCTAAATATCCATCAGACTGCTAAATAGCCATCAGTCTGTTAAATAGCCATCAGACTGCTAAATAGCCATCAGTCTGTAAAATAGCCATCAGACTGCTAAATAGTCATCAGACTCCTAAATAGCCGTGAGACAGCTAAAAAACCATCAGTCTGTTAAATAGCCATCAGACTGCTAAATAGCCATCAGTCTGTAAAATAGCCATCAGACTGCTAAATATCCGTCAGACTGCTAAATAGCCATCAGTCTGTTAAATAGCCATCAGACTGCTAAATAGCCATCAGAATGTTAAATAGCAATCAGACTCCTAAATAGCCGTGAGACAGCTAAATAGCCATCACACTGCTAAATAGCCATCAGACTGCTAAATAGTCATCAGACTGCTAAATAGCAGTGAGACAGCTAAATAGCCATCAGACTGCTAAATAGCCATCAGAATGCTAAATAGCCATCAGACTGCTAAATAGCCATCAGTCTGCTAAATAGCCATCAGACTCCTAAATAGCCGTGAGACAGCTAAATAGCCATCAGACTGCTAAATAGCCATCAGACTGCTAAATAGCCATCAGACTGTTAAATAGCCATCAGACTGCTAAATAGCCATCAGAATGTTAAATAGCCATCAGACTCCTAAATCGCCGTGAGACAGCTAAATAGCCATCAGACTGCTAAATAGCAATCAGACTCCTAAATAGCCATCAGACTGCTATATATCCATCAGACTGCAAAATAGCCATCAGACTGTTAAATAGCCATCAGTCTGTAAAATAGCCATCAGACTGCTAAATACCCATCAGACTGCTAAATAGCCATCAGACTGCTAAATAGCCATCAGACTGTTAAATAGCCATCAGACTGCTAAATAGCCATCAGAATGTTAAATAGCCATCAGACTCCTAAATCGCCTTGAGACAGCTAAATAGCCATCAGACTGCTAAATAGCAATCAGATTCCTAAATAGCCGTGAGACAGCTAAATAGCCATCAGACTGCTAAATAGCAATCAGACTGCTAAATAGCCATCAGACTGCTAAATAGCCATGAGACTGCTAAATAGCCATCAGAATGCTAAAAAAACATCAGACTCCTAAATAGCCATGAGACAGCTAAATAGCCGTCAGACTGCTAAATAGCCATCAGACTCCTAAATTGCCATGAGACAGCTAAATAGCCATCAGACTGCTAAATAGCCATCAGATTGCTAAATAGCCATCAGATTGCTAAATAGCCATCAGAATGCTAAATAACCACCAGACTCCTAAATAGCCATCAGACTGCTAAATAGCCGTGAGACAGATAAATAGCCATCAGACTGCTAAATAGCCATCAGACTGCTAAATAGCCATCAGAATGTTAAATAGCCATCAGACTCCTAAATAGCCGTGAGACAGCTAAATAGCCATCAGACTGCTAAATAGCCATCAGACTCCTAAATAGCCATCAGATTGCTAAATAGCCATCAGATTGCTAAATAGCCATCAAACTGCTAAATAGCCATGAGACTGCTAAATAGCCATCAGACTGCTAAATAGCCATCAAAATGTTAAATAACCATCAGACTGCTAAATAGCCATCAGACTTCTAAATAGCCATCAGACTCCTAAATAGCCGTGAGACAGCTAAATAGCCGTGAGACAGCTAAATAGCCATCAGACTGCTAAATAGCCATCAGACTGCTAAATATCCATCAGACTGCTAAATAGCCATCAGAATGCTAAATAGCCGTGAGACAGCTAAATAGTCATCAGACTGCTAAATAGCCATCAGACTGCTAAATAGCCATCAGACTGCTAAATAGCCATCAGTCTGTTAAATAGCCATCAGACTGCTAAATAGCAATCAGACTCCTAAATAGCCGTGAGACAGCTAAATAGCCATCAGACTGCTAAATAGCCATCAGACTGCTAAATAGCCATCAGACTGCTAAATAGCAGTGAGACTGCTAAATAGCCATCAGACTGCTAAATAGCCATCAGTCTGCTAAATAGCCATCAGACTCCTAAATAGCCGCGAGACAGCTAAATAGCCATCAGACTGCTAAATATCCATCAGACTGCTAAATAGCCATCAGACTTCTAAATAGCCATCAGACTGCTAAATATCCATCAGACTCCTAAATCGCCATGAGACAGCTAAATAGCCATCAGACTGCTAAATAATAATCAGACTCCTAAATAGCCATCAGACTCCTAAATAGCCGCGAGACAGCTAAATAGCCATCAGACTGCTAAATATCCATCAGACTGCTAAATAGCCATCAGACTTCTAAATAGCCATCAGACTGCTAAATATCCATCAGACTGCTAAATAGCCATCAGTCTGCTAAATATCCATCAGACTGCTAAATATCCATCAGACTGCTAAATAGCCATCAGTCTGTTAAATAGCCATCAGACTGCTAAATAGCCATCAGAATGTTAAATAGCAATCAGACTCCAAAATAGCCGTGAGACAGCTAAATAGCCATCAGACTGCTAAATATCCATCAGACTGCTAAATAGCCATCAGACTGTTAAATAGCCATCAGACTGTTAAATAGCCATCAGTCTGTAAAATAGCCATCAGACTGCTAAATATCCATCAGTCTGCTAAATAGCCATCAGTCTGCTAAATAGCCATCAGACTGCTAAATAGCAGTGAGACAGCTAAATAGCCATCAGACTGCTAAATAGCCATCAGAATGCTAAATAGCCATCAGACTGCTAAATAGCCATCAGTCTGCTAAATAGCAATCAGACTCCTAAATAGCCGTGAGACAGCTAAATAGCCATCAGACTGCTAAATAGCCATCAGACTGCTAAATAGCCATCAGACTGCTAAATAGCAGTGAGACTGCTAAATAGCCATCAGACTGCTAAATAGCCATCAGTCTGCTAAATAGCCATCAGACTCCTAAATAGCCGTGAGACTGCTAAATACCCATCAGACTGCTAAATAGCAATCAGACTCCTAAATAGCCATCAGACTCCTAAATTGCCGTGAGACTGCTAAATAGCCATCAGACTGCTAAATAGCCATCAGACTGTTAAATAGCCATCAGACTGCTAAATAGCCATCAGAATGTTAAATAGCCATCAGACTCCTAAATCGCCGTGCGACAGCTAAATAGCCATCAGACTGCTAAATAGCAATCAGACTCCTAAATAGCCATCAGACTGCTATATATCCATCAGACTGCAAAATAGCCATCAGACTGTTAAATAGCCATCAGTCTGTAAAATAGCCATCAGACTGCTAAATACCCATCAGACTGCTAAATAGCCATCAGAATGTTAAATAGCAATCAGACTCCTAAATAGCCGTGAGACAGCTAAATAGCCATCAGACTGCTAAATAGCCATCAGATTGCTAAATAGCCATCAGACTGTTAAATAGCCATCAGACTGCTAAATAGCCATCAGACTGTTAAATAGCCATCAGTCTGTAAAATAGCCATAAGACTGCTAAATATCCATCAGACTGCTAAATATCCATCAGACTGCTAAATAGTCATCAGTCTGTTAAATAGCCATCAGACTGCTAAATAGCCATCAGTCTGTAAAATAGCCATCAGACTGCTAAATAGTCATCAGACTCCTAAATAGCCGTGAGACAGCTAAAAAACCATCAGTCTGTTAAATAGCCATCAGACTGCTAAATAGCCATCAGTCTGTAAAATAGCCATCAGACTGCTAAATATCCGTCAGACTGCTAAATAGCCATCAGTCTGTTAAATAGCCATCAGACTGCTAAATAGCCATCAGAATGTTAAATAGCAATCAGACTCCTAAATAGCCGTGAGACAGCTAAATAGCCATCACACTGCTAAATAGCCATCAGACTGCTAAATAGCCATCAGAATGTTAAATAGCCATCAGACTCCTAAATCGCCGTGAGACAGCTAAATAGCCATCAGACTGCTAAATAGCAATCAGACTCCTAAATAGCCATCAGACTGCTATATATCCATCAGACTGCAAAATAGCCATCAGACTGTTAAATAGCCATCAGTCTGTAAAATAGCCATCAGACTGCTAAATACCCATCAGACTGCTAAATAGCCATCAGACTGCTAAATAGCCATCAGACTGTTAAATAGCCATCAGACTGCTAAATAGCCATCAGAATGTTAAATAGCCATCAGACAGCTAAATAGCCATCAGACTGCTAAATAGCAATCAGATTCCTAAATAGCCGTGAGACAGCTAAATAGCCATCAGACTGCTAAATAGCAATCAGACTGCTAAATAGCCATCAGACTGCTAAATAGCCATGAGACTGCTAAATAGCCATCAGAATGCTAAAAAACCATCAGACTCCTAAATAGCCATGAGACAGTTAAATAGCCGTCAGACTGCTAAATAGCCATCAGACTCCTAAATTGCCATGAGACAGCTAAATAGCCATCAGACTGCTAAATAGCCATCAGATTGCTAAATAGCCATCAGAATGCTAAATAACCACCAGACTCCTAAATAGCCATCAGACTGCTAAATAGCCGTGAGACAGATAAATAGCCGTCAGACTGCTAAATAGCCATCAGACTCCTAAATTGCCATGAGACAGCTAAATAGCCATCAGACTGCTAAATAGCCATCAGATTGCTAAATAGCCATCAGAATGCTAAATAACCACCAGACTCCTAAATAGCCATCAGACTGCTAAATAGCCGTGAGACAGATAAATAGCCATCAGACTGCTAAATAGCCATCAGACTGCTAAATAGCCATCAGAATGTTAAATAGCCATCAGACTCCTAAATAGCCGTGAGACAGCTAAATAGCCATCAGACTGCTAAATAGCCATCAGACTCCTAAATAGCCATCAGATTGCTAAATAGCCATCAGATTGCTAAATAGCCATCAAACTGCTAAATAGCCATGAGACTGCTAAATAGCCATCAGACTGCTAAATAGCCATCAAAATGTTAAATAACCATCAGACTGCTAAATAGCCATCAGACTGCTAAATAGCCATCAGACTCCTAAATAGCCGTGAGACAGCTAAATAGCCGTGAGACAGCTAAATAGCCATCAGACTGCTAAATAGCCATCAAACTGCTAAATATCCATCAGACTGCTAAATAGCCATCAGACTGCTAAATAGCCATCAGACTGCTAAATAGCAGTGAGACAGCTAAATAGCCATCAGACTGCTAAATAGCCATCAGAATGCTAAATAGCCATCAGACTGCTAAATAGCCATCAGTCTGCTAAATAGCCATCAGACTCCTAAATAGCCTTGAGACAGCTAAATAGCCATCAGACTGCTAAATACCCATCAGACTGTTAAATAGCCATCAGACTGCTAAATAGCCATCAGAATGTTAAATAGCAATCAGACTCCTAAATAGCCGTGAGACAGCTAAATAGCCATCAGACTGCTAAATAGCCATCAGATTGCTAAATAGCCATCAGACTGTTAAATAGCCATCAGACTGCTAAATAGCCATCAGACTGTTAAATAGCCATAAGACTGCTAAATATCCATCAGACTGCTAAATATCCATCAGACTGCTAAATAGCCATCAGTCTGTTAAATAGCCATCAGACTGCTAAATAGCCATCAGTCTGTAAAATAGCCATCAGACTGCTAAATAGTCATCAGACTCCTAAATAGCCGTGAGACAGCTAAAAAACCATCAGTCTGTTAAATAGCCATCAGACTGCTAAATAGCCATCAGTCTGTAAAATAGCCATCAGACTGCTAAATATCCGTCAGACTGCTAAATAGCCATCAGTCTGTTAAATAGCCATCAGACTGCTAAATAGCCATCAGAATGTTAAATAGCAATCAGACTCCTAAATAGCCGTGAGACAGCTAAATAGCCATCACACTGCTAAATAGCCATCCGACTGCTAAATAGCCATCAGACTGCTAAATAGCAGTGAGACAGGTAAATAGCCATCAGACTGCTAAATAGCCATCAGAATGCTAAATAGCCATCAGACTGCTAAATAGCCATCAGTCTGCTAAATAGCCATCAGACTCCTAAATAGCCGTGAGACAGCTAAATAGCCATCAGACTGCTAAATAGCCATCAGACTGCTAAATAGCCATCAGACTGTTAAATAGCCATCAGACTGCTAAATAGCCATCAGAATGTTAAATAGCCATCAGACTCCTAAATCGCCGTGCGACAGCTAAATAGCCATCAGACTGCTAAATAGCAATCAGACTCCTAAATAGCCATCAGACTGCTATATATCCATCAGACTGCAAAATAGCCATCAGACTGTTAAATAGCCATCAGTCTGTAAAATAGCCATCAGACTGCTAAATACCCATCAGACTGCTAAATAGCCATCAGAATGTTAAATAGCAATCAGACTCCTAAATAGCCGTGAGACAGCTAAATAGCCATCAGACTGCTAAATAGCCATCAGATTGCTAAATAGCCATCAGACTGTTAAATAGCCATCAGACTGCTAAATAGCCATCAGACTGTTAAATAGCCATCAGTCTGTAAAATAGCCATAAGACTGCTAAATATCCATCAGACTGCTAAATATCCATCAGACTGCTAAATAGCCATCAGTCTGTTAAATAGCCATCAGACTGCTAAATAGCCATCAGTCTGTAAAATAGCCATCAGACTGCTAAATAGTCATCAGACTCCTAAATAGCCGTGAGACAGCTAAAAAACCATCAGTCTGTTAAATAGCCATCAGACTGCTAAATAGCCATCAGTCTGTAAAATAGCCATCAGACTGCTAAATATCCGTCAGACTGCTAAATAGCCATCAGTCTGTTAAATAGCCATCAGACTGCTAAATAGCCATCAGAATGTTAAATAGCAATCAGACTCCTAAATAGCCGTGAGACAGCTAAATAGCCATCACACTGCTAAATAGCCATCAGACTGCTAAATAGTCATCAGACTGCTAAATAGCAGTGAGACAGCTAAATAGCCATCAGACTGCTAAATAGCCATCAGAATGCTAAATAGCCATCAGACTGCTAAATAGCCATCAGTCTGCTAAATAGCCATCAGACTGTTAAATAGCCATCAGACTGCTAAATAGCCATCAGAATGTTAAATAGCCATCAGACTCCTAAATCGCCGTGAGACAGCTAAATAGCCATCAGACTGCTAAATAGCAATCAGACTCCTAAATAGCCATCAGACTGCTATATATCCATCAGACTGCAAAATAGCCATCAGACTGTTAAATAGCCATCAGTCTGTAAAATAGCCATCAGACTGCTAAATACCCATCAGACTGCTAAATAGCCATCAGACTGCTAAATAGCCATCAGACTGTTAAATAGCCATCAGACTGCTAAATAGCCATCAGAATGTTAAATAGCCATCAGACTCCTAAATCGCCTTGAGACAGCTAAATAGCCATCAGACTGCTAAATAGCAATCAGATTCCTAAATAGCCGTGAGACAGCTAAATAGCCATCAGACTGCTAAATAGCAATCAGACTGCTAAATAGCCATCAGACTGCTAAATAGCCATGAGACTGCTAAATAGCCATCAGAATGCTAAAAAAACATCAGACTCCTAAATAGCCATGAGACAGCTAAATAGCCGTCAGACTGCTAAATAGCCATCAGACTCCTAAATTGCCATGAGACAGCTAAATAGCCATCAGACTGCTAAATAGCCATCAGATTGCTAAATAGCCATCAGATTGCTAAATAGCCATCAGAATGCTAAATAACCACCAGACTCCTAAATAGCCATCAGACTGCTAAATAGCCGTGAGACAGATAAATAGCCATCAGACTGCTAAATAGCCATCAGACTGCTAAATAGCCATCAGAATGTTAAATAGCCATCAGACTCCTAAATAGCCGTGAGACAGCTAAATAGCCATCAGACTGCTAAATAGCCATCAGACTCCTAAATAGCCATCAGATTGCTAAATAGCCATCAGATTGCTAAATAGCCATCAAACTGCTAAATAGCCATGAGACTGCTAAATAGCCATCAGACTGCTAAATAGCCATCAAAATGTTAAATAACCATCAGACTGCTAAATAGCCATCAGACTTCTAAATAGCCATCAGACTCCTAAATAGCCGTGAGACAGCTAAATAGCCGTGAGACAGCTAAATAGCCATCAGACTGCTAAATAGCCATCAGACTGCTAAATATCCATCAGACTGCTAAATAGCCATCAGAATGCTAAATAGCCGTGAGACAGCTAAATAGTCATCAGACTGCTAAATAGCCATCAGACTGCTAAATAGCCATCAGACTGCTAAATAGCCATCAGTCTGTTAAATAGCCATCAGACTGCTAAATAGCAATCAGACTCCTAAATAGCCGTGAGACAGCTAAATAGCCATCAGACTGCTAAATAGCCATCAGACTGCTAAATAGCCATCAGACTGCTAAATAGCAGTGAGACTGCTAAATAGCCATCAGACTGCTAAATAGCCATCAGTCTGCTAAATAGCCATCAGACTCCTAAATAGCCGCGAGACAGCTAAATAGCCATCAGACTGCTAAATATCCATCAGACTGCTAAATAGCCATCAGACTTCTAAATAGCCATCAGACTGCTAAATATCCATCAGACTCCTAAATCGCCGTGAGACAGCTAAATAGCCATCAGACTGCTAAATAATAATCAGACTCCTAAATAGCCATCAGACTCCTAAATAGCCATCAGACTCCTAAATAGCCGCGAGACAGCTAAATAGCCATCAGACTGCTAAATATCCATCAGACTGCTAAATAGCCATCAGACTTCTAAATAGCCATCAGACTGCTAAATATCCATCAGACTGCTAAATAGCCATCAGTCTGCTAAATATCCATCAGACTGCTAAATAGCCATCAGACTGCTAAATAGCCATCAGTCTGTTAAATAGCCATCAGACTGCTAAATAGCCATCAGAATGTTAAATAGCAATCAGACTCCAAAATAGCCGTGAGACAGCTAAATAGCCATCAGACTGCTAAATATCCATCAGACTGCTAAATAGCCATCAGACTGTTAAATAGCCATCAGACTGTTAAATAGCCATCAGTCTGTAAAATAGCCATCAGACTGCTAAATATCCATCAGTCTGCTAAATAGCCATCAGTCTGCTAAATAGCCATCAGACTGCTAAATAGCAGTGAGACAGCTAAATAGCCATCAGACTGCTAAATAGCCATCAGAATGCTAAATAGCCATCAGACTGCTAAATAGCCATCAGTCTGCTAAATAGCAATCAGACTCCTAAATAGCCGTGAGACAGCTAAATAGCCATCAGACTGCTAAATAGCCATCAGACTGCTAAATAGCCATCAGACTGCTAAATAGCAGTGAGACTGCTAAATAGCCATCAGACTGCTAAATAGCCATCAGTCTGCTAAATAGCCATCAGACTCCTAAATAGCCGTGAGACTGCTAAATACCCATCAGACTGCTAAATAGCAATCAGACTCCTAAATAGCCATCAGACTCCTAAATTGCCGTGAGACAGCTAAATAGCCATCAGACTGCTATATATCCATCAGACTGCAAAATAGCCATCAGACTGTTAAATAGCCATCAGTCTGTAAAATAGCCATCAGACTGCTAAATATCCATCAGACTGCTAAATATCCATCAGTCTGTTAAATAGCCATCATACTGCTAAATATCCATCAGACTGCTAAATAGCCATCAGACTGCTAAATAGCCATCAGACTGCTAAATAGCCATCAGACTGCTAAATAGCAATGAGACAGCTAAATAGCCATCAGAATGCTAAATAGCCATCAGACTGCTAAATAGCCATCAGACTCCTAAATAGCCGTGAGACAGCTAAATAGCCAACAGACTGCTAAATACCCATCAGAATGCTAAATAGCCATCAGACTGCTAAATAGCCATCAGACTGTTAAATAGCCATTAGACTGCTAAATAGCCATCAGAATGTTAAATAGCCATCAGACTCCTAAATCGCCGTGAGACAGCTAAATAGCCATCAGACTGCTAAATAATAATCAGACTCCTAAATAGCCATCAGACTCCTAAATAGCCGCGAGACAGCTAAATAGCCATCAGACTGCTAAATATCCATCGGACTGCTAAATAGCCATCAGTCTGCTAAATAGCCATCAGACTGTTAAATAGCCATCAGTCTGTAAAATAGCCATCAGACTGCTAAATATCCATCAGACTGCTAAATATCCATCAGTCTGTTAAATAGCCATCATACTGCTAAATATCCATCAGACAGCTAAATAGCCATCAGACTGCTATATATCCATCACACTGCAAAATAGCCATCAGACTTTTAAATAGCCATCAGTCTGTAAAATAGCCATCATACTGCTAAATATCCATCAGACTGCTAAATAGCCATCAGACAGCTAAATAGCCATCAGAATGCTCAATAACCATCAGACTCCTAAATAGCCATGAGACTGCTAAATAGCCATCAGACTGCTAAATAGCCATCAGACTCCTAAATTGCTGTGAGACAGCTAAATAGCCATCAGACTGCTAAATAGCCATCAGACTGCTAAATATCCATCAGACTGCTAAATATCCATCAGACAGCTAAATAGCCATCAGACTGCTAAATAGCCATCAGAATGCTAAATAGCCATCAGACTGCTAAATAGCCATCAGTCTGCTAAATAGCCATCAGACTCCTAAATAGCCGTGAGTCAGCTAAATAGCCATCAGACTGCTAAATACCCATCAGACTGATAAATAGCCATCAGACTGCTAAATAGCCATCAGACTGTTAAATAGCCATCAGTCTGTAAAATAGCCATTAGCCTGCTAAATATCCATCAGACTGCTAAATATCCATCAGACTGCTAAATAGCCATCAGTCTGTTAAATAGCCATCAGACTGCTAAATAGCCATCAGACTGCTAAATAGCCATCAGTCTGTAAAATAGCCATCAGACTGCTAAATATCCATCAGACTGCTAAATAGCCATCAGTCTGTTAAATAGCCATCAGACTGCTAAATAGCCATCAGAATGTTAAATAGCAATCAGACTCCTAAATAGCCGTGAGACAGCTAAATAGCCATCAGACTTCTAAATAGCCATCAGACTGCTAAATAGCAGTGAGACAGCTAAATAGCCATCAGACTGCTAAATAGCCATCAGTCTGTAAAATAGCCATCAGACTGCTAAATATCCATCAGTCTGCTAAATAGCCATCAGTCTGCTAAATAGCCATCAGACTGCTAAATAGCAGTGAGACAGCTAAATAGCCATCAGACTGCTAAATAGCCATCAGAATGCTAAATAGCCATCAGACTGCTAAATAGCCATCAGTCTGCTAAATAGCAATCAGACTCCTAAATAGCCGTGAGACAGCTAAATAGCCATCAGACTGCTAAATAGCCATCAGACTGCTAAATAGCCATCAGACTGCTAAATAGCAGTGAGACTGCTAAATAGCCATCAGACTGCTAAATAGCCATCAGTCTGCTAAATAGCCATCAGACTCCTAAATAGCCGTGAGACTGCTAAATACCCATCAGACTGCTAAATAGCCATCAGACTGCTAAATAGCCATCAGACTGTTAAATAGCCATCAGACTGCTAAATAGCCATCAGAATGTTAAATCGCCGTGAGACAGCTAAATAGCCATCAGACTGCTAAATAGCAATCAGACTCCTAAATAGCCATCAGACTCCTAAATTGCCGTGAGACAGCTAAATAGCCATCAGACTGCTATATATCCATCAGACTGCAAAATAGCCATCAGACTGTTAAATAGCCATCAGTCTGTAAAATAGCCATCAGACTTCTAAATATCCATCAGACTGCTAAATATCCATCAGTCTGTTAAATAGCCATCATACTGCTAAATATCCATCAGACTGCTAAATAGCCATCAGACTGCTAAATAGCCATCAGACTGCTAAATAGCCATCAGACTGCTAAATAGCAATGAGACAGCTAAATAGCCATCAGAATGCTAAATAGCCATCAGACTGCTAAATAGCCATCAGACTCCTAAATAGCCGTGAGACAGCTAAATAGCCAACAGACTGCTAAATACCCATCAGAATGCTAAATAGCCATCAGACTGCTAAATAGCCATCAGACTGTTAAATAGCCATTAGACTGCTAAATAGCCATCAGAATGTTAAATAGCCATCAGACTCCTAAATCGCCGTGAGACAGCTAAATAGCCATCAGACTGCTAAATAATAATCAGACTCCTAAATAGCCATCAGACTCCTAAATAGCCGCGAGACAGCTAAATAGCCATCAGACTGCTAAATATCCATCAGACTGCTAAATAGCCATCAGTCTGCTAAATAGCCATCAGACTGTTAAATAGCCATCAGTCTGTAAAATAGCCATCAGACTGCTAAATATCCATCAGACTGCTAAATATCCATCAGTCTGTTAAATAGCCATCATACTGCTAAATATCCATCAGACAGCTAAATAGCCATCAGACTGCTATATATCCATCACACTGCAAAATAGCCATCAGACTTTTAAATAGCCATCAGTCTGTAAAATAGCCATCAGACTGCTAAATATCCATCAGACTGCTAAATATCCATCAGTCTGTTAAATAGCCATCATACTGCTAAATATCCATCAGACTGCTAAATAGCCACCAGACTGCTAAATAGCCATCAGAATGTTAAATAGCCATCAGACTCCTAAATAGCCGTGAGACAGCTAAATAGCCATCAGACTGCTAAATAGCCATCAGAATGCTCAATAACCATCAGACTCCTAAATAGCCATGAGACAGCTAAATAGCCATCAGACTGCTAAATAGCCATCAGACTGCTAAATATCCATCAGACTGCTAAATAGCCATCAGACTGCTAAATAGCCATCAGAATGCTAAATAGCCATCAGACTGCTAAATAGCCATCAGACTGCTAAATAGCAGTGAGACAGCTAAATAGCCATCAGACTGCTAAATAGCCATCAGTCTGTAAAATAGCCATCAGACTGCTAAATATCCATCAGTCTGCTAAATAGCCATCAGTCTGCTAAATAGCCATCAGACTGCTAAATAGCAGTGAGACAGCTAAATAGCCATCAGACTGCTAAATAGCCATCAGAATGCTAAATAGCCATCAGACTGCTAAATAGCCATCAGTCTGCTAAATAGCAATCAGACTCCTAAATAGCCGTGAGACAGCTAAATAGCCATCAGACTGCTAAATAGCCATCAGACTGCTAAATAGCCATCAGACTGCTAAATAGCAGTGAGACTGCTAAATAGCCATCAGACTGCTAAATAGCCATCAGTCTGCTAAATAGCCATCAGACTCCTAAATAGCCGTGAGACTGCTAAATACCCATCAGACTGCTAAATAGCCATCAGACTGCTAAATAGCCATCAGACTGTTAAATAGCCATCAGACTGCTAAATAGCCATCAGAATGTTAAATCGCCGTGAGACAGCTAAATAGCCATCAGACTGCTAAATAGCAATCAGACTCCTAAATAGCCATCAGACTCCTAAATTGCCGTGAGACAGCTAAATAGCCATCAGACTGCTATATATCCATCAGACTGCAAAATAGCCATCAGACTGTTAAATAGCCATCAGTCTGTAAAATAGCCATCAGACTTCTAAATATCCATCAGACTGCTAAATATCCATCAGTCTGTTAAATAGCCATCATACTGCTAAATATCCATCAGACTGCTAAATAGCCATCAGACTGCTAAATAGCCATCAGACTGCTAAATAGCCATCAGACTGCTAAATAGCAATGAGACAGCTAAATAGCCATCAGAATGCTAAATAGCCATCAGACTGCTAAATAGCCATCAGACTCCTAAATAGCCGTAAGACAGCTAAATAGCCAACAGACTGCTAAATACCCATCAGAATGCTAAATAGCCATCAGACTGCTAAATAGCCATCAGACTGTTAAATAGCCATTAGACTGCTAAATAGCCATCAGAATGTTAAATAGCCATCAGACTCCTAAATCGCCGTGAGACAGCTAAATAGCCATCAGACTGCTAAATAATAATCAGACTCCTAAATAGCCATCAGACTCCTAAATAGCCGCGAGACAGCTAAATAGCCATCAGACTGCTAAATATCCATCAGACTGCTAAATAGCCATCAGTCTGCTAAATAGCCATCAGACTGTTAAATAGCCATCAGTCTGTAAAATAGCCATCAGACTGCTAAATATCCATCAGACTGCTAAATATCCATCAGTCTGTTAAATAGCCATCATACTGCTAAATATCCATCAGACAGCTAAATAGCCATCAGACTGCTATATATCCATCACACTGCAAAATAGCCATCAGACTTTTAAATAGCCATCAGTCTGTAAAATAGCCATCAGACTGCTAAATATCCATCAGACTGCTAAATATCCATCAGTCTGTTAAATAGCCATCATACTGCTAAATATCCATCAGACTGCTAAATAGCCACCAGACTGCTAAATAGCCATCAGAATGTTAAATAGCCATCAGACTCCTAAATAGCCGTGAGACAGCTAAATAGCCATCAGACTGCTAAATAGCCATCAGAATGCTCAATAACCATCAGACTCCTAAATAGCCATGAGACAGCTAAATAGCCATCAGACTGCTAAATAGCCATCAGACTGCTAAATATCCATCAGACTGCTAAATAGCCATCAGACTGCTAAATAGCCATCAGAATGCTAAATAGCCATCAGACTGCTAAATAGCCATCAGTCTGCTAAATAGCCATCAGACTCCTAAATAGCCGTGAGTCAGCTAAATAGCCATCAGACTGCTAAATACCCATCAGACTGATAAATAGCCATCAGACTGCTAAATAGCCATCAGACTGTTAAATAGCCATCAGTCTGTAAAATAGCCATTAGCCTGCTAAATATCCATCAGACTGCTAAATATCCATCAGACTGCTAAATAGCCATCAGTCTGTTAAATAGCCATCAGACTGCTAAATAGCCATCAGACTGCTAAATAGCCATCAGTCTGTAAAATAGCCATCAGACTGCTAAATATCCATCAGACTGCTAAATAGCCATCAGTCTGTTAAATAGCCATCAGACTGCTAAATAGCCATCAGAATGTTAAATAGCAATCAGACTCCTAAATAGCCGTGAGACAGCTAAATAGCCATCAGACTTCTAAATAGCCATCAGACTGCTAAATAGCAGTGAGACAGCTAAATAGCCATCAGACTGCTAAATAGCCATCAGTCTGCTAAATAGCCATCAGACTCCTAAATAGCCGTGAGACTGCTAAATACCCATCAGACTGCTAAATAGCCATCAGACTGCTAAATAGCCATCAGACTGTTAAATAGCCATTAGACTGCTGAATAGCCATCAGAATGTTAAATCGCCGTGAGACAGCTAAATAGCCAACAGACTGCTAAATATCCATCAGACTGCTAAATATCCATCAGACAGCTAAATAGCCATCAGACTGCTAAATAGCCATCAGAATGCTAAATAGCCATCAGACTGCTAAATAGCCATCAGTCTGCTAAATAGCCATCAGACTCCTAAATAGCCGTGAGTCAGCTAAATAGCCATCAGACTGCTAAATACCCATCAGACTGATAAATAGCCATCAGACTGCAAAATAGCCATCAGACTTTTAAATAGCCATCAGTCTGTAAAATAGCCATCAGACTGCTAAATATCCATCAGACTGCTAAATATCCATCAGTCTGTTAAATAGCCATCATACTGCTAAATATCCATCAGACTGCTAAATAGCCATCAGACTGCTAAATAGCCATCAGAATGTTAAATAGCCATCAGACTCCTAAATAGCCGTGAGACAGCTAAATAGCCATCAGACTGCTAAATAGCCATCAGAATGCTCAATAACCATCAGACTCCTAAATAGCCATGAGACTGCTAAATAGCCATCAGACTGCTAAATAGCCATCAGACTCCTAAATTGCTGTGAGACAGCTAAATAGCCATCAGACTGCTAAATAGCCATCAGACTGCTAAATATCCATCAGACTGCTAAATATCCATCAGACAGCTAAATAGCCATCAGACTGCTAAATAGCCATCAGAATGCTAAATAGCCATCAGACTGCTAAATAGCCATCAGTCTGCTAAATAGCCATCAGACTCCTAAATAGCCGTGAGTCAGCTAAATAGCCATCAGACTGCTAAATACCCATCAGACTGATAAATAGCCATCAGACTGCTAAATAGCCATCAGACTGTTAAATAGCCATCAGTCTGTAAAATAGCCATTAGACTGCTAAATATCCATCAGACTGCTAAATATCCATCAGACTGCTAAATAGCCATCAGTCTGTTAAATAGCCATCAGACTGCTAAATAGCCATCAGACTGCTAAATAGCCATCAGTCTGTAAAATAGCCATCAGACTGCTAAATATCCATCAGACTGCTAAATAGCCATCAGTCTGTTAAATAGCCATCAGACTGCTAAATAGCCATCAGAATGTTAAATAGCAATCAGACTCTTAAATAGCCGTGAGACAGCTAAATAGCCATCAGACTTCTAAATAGCCATCAGACTGCTAAATAGCAGTGAGACAGCTAAATAGCCATCAGACTGCTAAATAGCCATCAGTCTGCTAAATAGCCATCAGACTCCTAAATAGCCGTGAGACTGCTAAATACCCATCAGACTGCTAAATAGCCATCAGACTGCTAAATAGCCATCAGACTGTTAAATAGCCATCAGACTGCTGAATAGCCATCAGAATGTTAAATCGCCGTGAGACAGCTAAATAGCCAACAGACTGCTAAATACCCATCAGAATGCTAAATAGCCATCAGACTGCGAAATAGCCATCAGACTGTTAAATAGCCATCAGACTGCTAAATAGCCATCAGAATGTTAAATAGCCATCAGACTCCTAAATCGCCGTGAGACAGCTAAATAGCCATCAGACTGCTAAATAATAATCAGACTCCTAAATAGCCATCAGACTCCTAAATAGCCGCGAGACAGCTAAATATCCATCAGACTGCTAAATATCCATCAGTCTGTTAAATAGCCATCATACTGCTAAATATCCATCAGACTGCTAAATAGCCATCAGACTGCTAAATAGCCATCAGAATGTTAAATAGCCATCAGACTCCTAAATAGCCGTGAGACAGCTAAATAGCCATCAGACTGCTAAATAGCCATCAGAATGCTCAATAACCATCAGACTCCTAAATAGCCATGAGACTGCTAAATAGCCATCAGACTGCTAAATAGCCATCAGACTCCTAAATTGCTGTGAGACAGCTAAATAGCCATCAGACTGCTAAATAGCCATCAGACTGCTAAATATCCATCAGACTGCTAAATATCCATCAGACAGCTAAATAGCCATCAGACTGCTAAATAGCCATCAGAATGCTAAATAGCCATCAGACTGCTAAATAGCCATCAGTCTGCTAAATAGCCATCAGACTCCTAAATAGCCGTGAGTCAGCTAAATAGCCATCAGACTGCTAAATACCCATCAGACTGATAAATAGCCATCAGACTGCTAAATAGCCATCAGACTGTTAAATAGCCATCAGTCTGTAAAATAGCCATTAGACTGCTAAATATCCATCAGACTGCTAAATATCCATCAGACTGCTAAATAGCCATCAGTCTGTTAAATAGCCATCAGACTGCTAAATAGCCATCAGACTGCTAAATAGCCATCAGTCTGTAAAATAGCCATCAGACTGCTAAATATCCATCAGACTGCTAAATAGCCATCAGTCTGTTAAATAGCCATCAGACTGCTAAATAGCCATCAGAATGTTAAATAGCAATCAGACTCCTAAATAGCCGTGAGACAGCTAAATAGCCATCAGACTGCTAAATAGCCATCAGACTGCTAAATAGCAGTGAGACAGCTAAATACCCATCAGACTGCTAAATAGCCATCAGACTGCTAAATAGCCATCAGACTGTTAAATAGCCATCAGACTGCTAAATAGCCATCAGAATGTTAAATCGCCGTGAGACAGCTAAATAGCCAACAGACTGCTAAATACCCATCAGAATGCTAAATAGCCATCAGACTGCTAAATAGCCATCAGACTGTTAAATAGCCATCAGACTGCTAAATAGCCATCAGAATGTTAAATAGCCATCAGACTCCTAAATCGCCGTGAGACAGCTAAATAGCCATCAGACTGCTAAATAATAATCAGACTCCTAAATAGCCATCAGACTCCTAAATAGCCGCGAGACAGCTAAATAGCCATCAGACTGCTAAATAGCAGTGAGACTGCTAAATAGCCATCAGACTCCTAAATTGCCGTGAGACAGCTAAATAGCCATCAGACTGCTATATATCCATCAGACTGCAAAATAGCCATCAGACTGCTAAATACCCATCAGAATGCTAAATAGCCATCAGACTGCTAAATAGCCATCAGACTGTTAAATAGCCATCAGACTGCTAAATAGCCATCAGAATGTTAAATAGCCATCAGACTCCTAAATCGCCGTGAGACAGCTAAATAGCCATCAGACTGCTAAATAATAATCAGACTCCTAAATAGCCATCAGACTCCTAAATAGCCGCGAGACAGCTAAATATCCATCAGACTGCTAAATATCCATCAGTCTGTTAAATAGCCATCATACTGCTAAAAATCCATCAGACTGCTAAATAGCCATCAGACTGCTAAATAGCCATCAGAATGTTAAATAGCCATCAGACTCCTAAATAGCCGTGAGACAGCTAAATAGCCATCAGACTGCTAAATAGCCATCAGAATGCTCAATAACCATCAGACTCCTAAATAGCCATGAGACTGCTAAATAGCCATCAGACTGCTAAATAGCCATCAGACTCCTAAATTGCTGTGAGACAGCTAAATAGCCATCAGACTGCTAAATAGCCATCAGACTGCTAAATATCCATCAGACTGCTAAATATCCATCAGACAGCTAAATAGCCATCAGACTGCTAAATAGCCATCAGAATGCTAAATAGCCATCAGACTGCTAAATAGCCATCAGTCTGCTAAATAGCCATCAGACTCCTAAATAGCCGTGAGTCAGCTAAATAGCCATCAGACTGCTAAATACCCATCAGACTGATAAATAGCCATCAGACTGCTAAATAGCCATCAGACTGTTAAATAGCCATCAGTCTGTAAAATAGCCATTAGACTGCTAAATGTCCATCAGACTGCTAAATATCCAACAGACTGCTAAATACCCATCAGAATGCTAAATAGCCATCAGACTGCTAAATAGCAATCAGACTGTTAAATAGCCATCAGACTGCTAAATAGCCATCAGAATGTTAAATAGCCATCAGACTCCTAAATCGCCGTGAGACAGCTAAATAGCCATCAGACTGCTAAATAATAATCAGACTCCTAAATAGCCATCAGACTCCTAAATAGCCGCGAGACAGCTAAATAGCCATCAGACTGCTAAATAGCAGTGAGACTGCTAAATAGCCATCAGACTCCTAAATTGCCGTGAGACAGCTAAATAGCCATCAGACTGCTATATATCCATCAGACTGCAAAATAGCCATCAGACTGCTAAATACCCATCAGAATGCTAAATAGCCATCAGACTGCTAAATAGCCATCAGACTGTTAAATAGCCATCAGACTGCTAAATAGCCATCAGAATGTTAAATAGCCATCAGACTCCTAAATAGCCGTGAGACAGCTAAATAGCCATCAGACTGCTAAATAGCCATCAGAATGCTCAATAACCATCAGACTCCTAAATAGCCGCGAGACTGCTAAATAGCCATCAGACTGCTAAATAGCCATCAGACTCCTAAATTGCTGTGAGACAGCTAAATAGCCATCAGACTGCTAAATAGCCATCAGACTGCTAAATATCCATCAGACTGCTAAATATCCATCAGACAGCTAAATAGCCATCAGACTGCTAAATAGCCATCAGAATGCTAAATAGCCATCAGACTGCTAAATAGCCATCAGTCTGCTAAATAGCCATCAGACTCCTAAATAGCCGTGAGTCAGCTAAATAGCCATCAGACTGCTAAATACCCATCAGACTGATAAATAGCCATCAGACTGCTAAATAGCCATCAGACTGTTAAATAGCCATCAGTCTGTAAAATAGCCATTAGACTGCTAAATGTCCATCAGACTGCTAAATATCCATCAGACTGCTAAATAGCCATCAGTCTGTTAAATAGCCATCAGACTGCTAAATAGCCATCAGACTGCTAAATAGCCATCAGTCTGTAAAATAGCCATCAGACTGCTAAATATCCATCAGACTGCTAAATAGCCATCAGTCTGTTAAATAGCCATCAGACTGCTAAATAGCCATCAGAATGTTAAATAGCAATCAGACTCCTAAATAGCCGTGAGACAGCTAAATAGCCATCAGACTGCTAAATAGCCATCAGACTGCTAAATAGCAGTGAGACAGCTAAATAGCCATGAGACTGCTAAATAGCCATCAGACTGCTAAATAGCCATCAGACTCCTAAATTGCTGTGAGACAGCTAAATAGCCATCAGACTGCTAAATAGCCATCAGACTGCTAAATATCCATCAGACTGCTAAATATCCATCAGACAGCTAAATAGCCATCAGACTGCTAAATAGCCATCAGAATGCTAAATAGCCATCAGACTGCTAAATAGCCATCAGTCTGCTAAATAGCCATCAGACTCCTAAATAGCCGTGAGTCAGCTAAATAGCCATCAGACTGCTAAATACCCATCAGACTGATAAATAGCCATCAGACTGCTAAATAGCCATCAGACTGTTAAATAGCCATCAGTCTGTAAAATAGCCATTAGACTGCTAAATGTCCATCAGACTGCTAAATATCCAACAGACTGCTAAATACCCATCAGAATGCTAAATAGCCATCAGACTGCTAAATAGCCATCAGACTGTTAAATAGCCATCAGACTGCTAAATAGCCATCAGAATGTTAAATAGCCATCAGACTCCTAAATCGCCGTGAGACAGCTAAATAGCCATCAGACTGCTAAATAATAATCAGACTCCTAAATAGCCATCAGACTCCTAAATAGCCGCGAGACAGCTAAATAGCCATCAGACTGCTAAATAGCAGTGAGACTGCTAAATAGCCATCAGACTCCTAAATTGCCGTGAGACAGCTAAATAGCCATCAGACTGCTATATATCCATCAGACTGCAAAATAGCCATCAGACTGCTAAATACCCATCAGAATGCTAAATAGCCATCAGACTGCTAAATAGCCATCAGACTGTTATATAGCCATCAGACTGCTAAATAGCCATCAGAATGTTAAATAGCCATCAGACTCCTAAATCGCCGTGAGACAGCTAAATAGCCATCAGACTGCTAAATAATAATCAGACTCCTAAATAGCCATCAGACTCCTAAATAGCCGCGAGACAGCTAAATATCCATCAGACTGCTAAATATCCATCAGTCTGTTAAATAGCCATCATACTGCTAAATATCCATCAGACTGCTAAATAGCCATCAGACTGCTAAATAGCCATCAGAATGTTAAATAGCCATCAGACTCCTAAATAGCCGTGAGACAGCTAAATAGCCATCAGACTGCTAAATAGCCATCAGAATGCTCAATAACCATCAGACTCCTAAATAGCCATGAGACTGCTAAATAGCCATCAGACTGCTAAATAGCCATCAGACTCCTAAATTGCTGTGAGACAGCTAAATAGCCATCAGACTGCTAAATAGCCATCAGACTGCTAAATATCCATCAGACTGCTAAATATCCATCAGACAGCTAAATAGCCATCAGACTGCTAAATAGCCATCAGAATGCTAAATAGCCATCAGACTGCTAAATAGCCATCAGTCTGCTAAATAGCCATCAGACTCCTAAATAGCCGTGAGTCAGCTAAATAGCCATCAGACTGCTAAATACCCATCAGACTGATAAATAGCCATCAGACTGCTAAATAGCCATCAGACTGTTAAATAGCCATCAGTCTGTAAAATAGCCATTAGACTGCTAAATGTCCATCAGACTGCTAAATATCCATCAGACTGCTAAATAGCCATCAGTCTGTTAAATAGCCATCAGACTGCTAAATAGCCATCAGACTGCTAAATAGCCATCAGTCTGTAAAATAGCCATCAGACTGCTAAATATCCATCAGACTGCTAAATAGCCATCAGTCTGTTAAATAGCCATCAGACTGCTAAATAGCCATCAGAATGTTAAATAGCAATCAGACTCCTAAATAGCCGTGAGACAGCTAAATAGCCATCAGACTGCTAAATAGCCATCAGACTGCTAAATAGCAGTGAGACAGCTAAATAGCCATCAGACTGCTAAATAGCCATCAGTCTGCTAAATAGCCATCAGACTCCTAAATAGCCGTGAGACTGCTAAATACCCATCAGACTGCTAAATAGCCATCAGACTGCTAAATAGCCATCAGACTGTTAAATAGCCATCAGACTGCTAAATAGCCATCAGAATGTTAAATCGCCGTGAGACAGCTAAATAGCCAACAGACTGCTAAATACCCATCAGAATGCTAAATAGCCATCAGACTGCTAAATAGCCATCAGACTGTTAAATAGCCATCAGACTGCTAAATAGCCATCAGAATGTTAAATAGCCATCAGACTCCTAAATCGCCGTGAGACAGCTAAATAGCCATCAGACTGCTAAATAATAATCAGACTCCTAAATAGCCATCAGACTCCTAAATAGCCGCGAGACAGCTAAATAGCCATCAGACTGCTAAATAGCAGTGAGACTGCTAAATAGCCATCAGACTCCTAAATTGCCGTGAGACAGCTAAATAGCCATCAGACTGCTATATATCCATCAGACTGCAAAATAGCCATCAGACTGTTAAATAGCCATCAGTCTGTAAAATAGCCATCAGACTGCTAAATATCCATCAGACTGCTAAATATCCATCAGTCTGTTAAATAGCCATCATACTGCTAAATATCCATCAGACTGCTAAATAGCCATCAGACTGCTAAATAGCCATCAGTCTGTTAAATAGCCATCAGACTGCTAAATAGCCATCAGACTGCTAAATATCCATCAGACTGCTAAATAGCCACCAGTCTGTTAAATAGCCATCAGACTGCTAAATAGCCATCAGAATGCTAAATATCCATCAGACTGCTAAATAGCCATCAGACTGCTAAATAGCCATCAGTCTGTTAAATAGCCATCAGACTGCTAAATAGCCATCAGACTGCTAAATAGCCATCAGACTGCTAAATAGCCATCAGTCTGTTAAATAGCCATCAGACTGCTAAATAGCCATCAGACTGCTAAATATCCATCAGACTGCTAAATAGCCACCAGTCTGTTAAATAGCCATCATACTGCTAAATATCCATCAGACTGCTAAATAGCCATCAGACTGCTAAATAGCCATCAGAATGTTAAATAGCCATCAGACTCCTAAATAGCCGTGAGACAGCTAAATAGCCATCAGACTGCTAAATAGCCATCAGACTCCTAAATTGCTGTGAGACAGCTAAATAGCCATCAGACTGCTAAATAGCCATCAGACTGCTAAATATCCATCAGACTGCTAAATATCCATCAGACAGCTAAATAGCCATCAGACTGCTAAATAGCCATCAGAATGCTAAATAGCCATCAGACTGCTAAATAGCCATCAGTCTGCTAAATAGCCATCAGACTCCTAAATAGCCGTGAGTCAGCTAAATAGCCATCAGACTGCTAAATACCCATCAGACTGATAAATAGCCATCAGACTGCTAAATAGCCATCAGACTGTTAAATAGCCATCAGTCTGTAAAATAGCCATTAGACTGCTAAATATCCATCAGACTGCTAAATATCCATCAGACTGCTAAATAGCCATCAGTCTGTTAAATAGCCATCAGACTGCTAAATAGCCATCAGACTGCTAAATAGCCATCAGTCTGTAAAATAGCCATCAGACTGCTAAATATCCATCAGACTGCTAAATAGCCATCAGTCTGTTAAATAGCCATCAGACTGCTAAATAGCCATCAGAATGTTAAATAGCAATCAGACTCCTAAATAGCCGTGAGACAGCTAAATAGCCATCAGACTGCTAAATAGCCATCAGACTGCTAAATAGCAGTGAGACAGCTAAATACCCATCAGACTGCTAAATAGCCATCAGACTGCTAAATAGCCATCAGACTGTTAAATAGCCATCAGACTGCTAAATAGCCATCAGAATGTTAAATCGCCGTGAGACAGCTAAATAGCCAACAGACTGCTAAATACCCATCAGAATGCTAAATAGCCATCAGACTGCTAAATAGCCATCAGACTGTTAAATAGCCATCAGACTGCTAAATAGCCATCAGAATGTTAAATAGCCATCAGACTCCTAAATCGCCGTGAGACAGCTAAATAGCCATCAGACTGCTAAATAATAATCAGACTCCTAAATAGCCATCAGACTCCTAAATAGCCGCGAGACAGCTAAATAGCCATCAGACTGCTAAATAGCAGTGAGACTGCTAAATAGCCATCAGACTCCTAAATAGCCGCGAGACAGCTAAATATCCATCAGACTGCTAAATATCCATCAGTCTGTTAAATAGCCATCATACTGCTAAATATCCATCAGACTGCTAAATAGCCATCAGACTGCTAAATAGCCATCAGAATGTTAAATAGCCATCAGACTCCTAAATAGCCGTGAGACAGCTAAATAGCCATCAGACTGCTAAATAGCCATCAGAATGCTCAATAACCATCAGACTCCTAAATAGCCATGAGACTGCTAAATAGCCATCAGACTGCTAAATAGCCATCAGACTCCTAAATTGCTGTGAGACAGCTAAATAGCCATCAGACTGCTAAATAGCCATCAGACTGCTAAATATCCATCAGACTGCTAAATATCCATCAGACAGCTAAATAGCCATCAGACTGCTAAATAGCCATCAGAATGCTAAATAGCCATCAGACTGCTAAATAGCCATCAGTCTGCTAAATAGCCATCAGACTCCTAAATAGCCGTGAGTCAGCTAAATAGCCATCAGACTGCTAAATACCCATCAGACTGATAAATAGCCATCAGACTGCTAAATAGCCATCAGACTGTTAAATAGCCATCAGTCTGTAAAATAGCCATTAGACTGCTAAATGTCCATCAGACTGCTAAATATCCATCAGACTGCTAAATAGCCATCAGTCTGTTAAATAGCCATCAGACTGCTAAATAGCCATCAGACTGCTAAATAGCCATCAGTCTGTAAAATAGCCATCAGACTGCTAAATATCCATCAGACTGCTAAATAGCCATCAGTCTGTTAAATAGCCATCAGACTGCTAAATAGCCATCAGAATGTTAAATAGCAATCAGACTCCTAAATAGCCGTGAGACAGCTAAATAGCCATCAGACTGCTAAATAGCCATCAGACTGCTAAATAGCAGTGAGACAGCTAAATAGCCATCAGACTGCTAAATAGCCATCAGTCTGCTAAATAGCCATCAGACTCCTAAATAGCCGTGGGACTGCTAAATACCCATCAGACTGCTAAATAGCCATCAGACTGCTAAATAGCCATCAGACTGTTAAATAGCCATCAGACTGCTAAATAGCCATCAGAATGTTAAATCGCCGTGAGACAGCTAAATAGCCAACAGACTGCTAAATACCCATCAGAATGCTAAATAGCCATCAGACTGCTAAATAGCCATCAGACTGTTAAATAGCCATCAGACTGCTAAATAGCCATCAGAATGTTAAATAGCCATCAGACTCCTAAATCGCCGTGAGACAGCTAAATAGCCATCAGACTGCTAAATAATAATCAGACTCCTAAATAGCCATCAGACTCCTAAATAGCCGCGAGACAGCTAAATAGCCATCAGACTGCTAAATAGCAGTGAGACTGCTAAATAGCCATCAGACTCCTAAATTGCCGTGAGACAGCTAAATAGCCATCAGACTGCTATATATCCATCAGACTGCAAAATAGCCATCAGACTGTTAAATAGCCATCAGTCTGTAAAATAGCCATCAGACTGCTAAATAGCCATCAGACTGCTAAATAGCCATCAGTCTGTTAAATAGCCATCAGACTGCTAAATAGCCATCAGACTGCTAAATATCCATCAGACTGCTAAATAGCCACCAGTCTGTTAAATAGCCATCAGACTGCTAAATAGCCATCAGAATGCTAAATATCCATCAGACTGCTAAATAGCCATCAGACTGCTAAATAGCCATCAGTCTGTTAAATAGCCATCAGACTGCTAAATAGCCATCAGACTGCTAAATATCCATCAGACTGCTAAATAGCCACCAGTCTGTTAAATAGCCATCAGACTGCTAAATAGCCATCAGAATGTTAAATAGCAATCAGACTGCTAAATTGCCGTGAGACAGCTAAATAGCCACCAGACTGCTATATATCCATCAGACTGCAAAATAGCCATCAGACTTTTAAATAGCCATCAGTCTGTAAAATAGCCATCAGACTGCTAAATATCCATCAGACTGCTAAATATCCATCAGTCTGTTAAATAGCCATCATACTGCTAAATATCCATCAGACTGCTAAATAGCCATCAGACTGCTAAATAGCCATCAGAATGTTAAATAGCCATCAGACTCCTAAATAGCCGTGAGACAGCTAAATAGCCATCAGACTGCTAAACAGCCATCAGACAGCTAAATAGCCATCACACTGCTAAATAGCCATCAGACTGCTAAATAGCCATCAGACTGCTAAATAGCCATCAGAATGTTAAATAGCAATCAGACTCCTAAATAGCCGTGAGACAGCTAAATAGCCACCAGACTGCTAAATAGCCATCAGACTGCTAAATAGCCATCAGACTGTTAAATAGCTATCAGACTGCTAAATAGCCATCAGACTGATAAATAGCCATCAGTCTGTAAAATAGCCATTAGACTGCTAAATATCCATCAGACTGCTAAATAGCCATCAGTCTGTTAAATAGCCATCAGACTGCTAAATAGCCATCAGAATGTTAAATAGCAATCAGACTCCTAAATAGCCGCGAGACAGCTAAATATCCATCAGACTGCTAAATATCCATCAGTCTGTTAAATAGCCATCATACTGCTAAATATCCATCAGACTGCTAAATAGCCATCAGACTGCTAAATAGCCATCAGAATGTTAAATAGCCATCAGACTCCTAAATAGCCGTGAGACATCTAAATAGCCATCAGACTGCTAAATAGCCATCAGAATGCTCAATAACCATCAGACTCCTAAATAGCCATGAGACTGCTAAATAGCCATCAGACTGCTAAATAGCCATCAGACTCCTAAATTGCTGTGAGACAGCTAAATAGCCATCAGACTGCTAAATAGCCATCAGACTGCTAAATATCCATCAGACTGCTAAATATCCATCAGACAGCTAAATAGCCATCAGACTGCTAAATAGCCATCAGAATGCTAAATAGCCATCAGACTGCTAAATAGCCATCAGTCTGCTAAATAGCCATCAGACTCCTAAATAGCCGTGAGTCAGCTAAATAGCCATCAGACTGCTAAATACCCATCAGACTGATAAATAGCCATCAGACTGCTAAATAGCCATCAGACTGTTAAATAGCCATCAGTCTGTAAAATAGCCATTAGACTGCTAAATGTCCATCAGACTGCTAAATATCCATCAGACTGCTAAATAGCCATCAGACTGCTAAATAGCCATCAGACTGCTAAATAGTCATCAGTCTGTAAAATAGCCATCAGACTGCTAAATATCCATCAGACTGCTAAATAGCCATCAGTCTGTTAAATAGCCATCAGACTGCTAAATAGCCATCAGAATGTTAAATAGCAATCAGACTCCTAAATAGCCGTGAGACAGCTAAATAGCCATCAGACTGCTAAATAGCCATCAGACTGCTAAATAGCAGTGAGACAGCTAAATAGCCATCAGACTGCTAAATAGCCATCAGTCTGCTAAATAGCCATCAGACTCCTAAATAGCCGTGAGACTGCTAAATACCCATCAGACTGCTAAATAGCCATCAGACTGCTAAATAGCCATCAGACTGTTAAATAGCCATCAGACTGCTAAATAGCCATCAGAATGTTAAATCGCCGTGAGACAGCTAAATAGCCAACAGATTGCTAAATACCCATCAGAATGCTAAATAGCCATCAGACTGCTAAATAGCCATCAGACTGTTAAATAGCCATCAGACTGCTAAATAGCCATCAGAATGTTAAATAGCCATCAGACTCCTAAATCGCCGTGAGACAGCTAAATAGCCATCAGACTGCTAAATAATAATCAGACTCCTAAATAGCCATCAGACTCCTAAATAGCCGCGAGACAGCTAAATAGCCATCAGACTGCTAAATAGCAGTGAGACTGCTAAATAGCCATCAGACTCCTAAATTGCCGTGAGACAGCTAAATAGCCATCAGACTGCTATATATCCATCAGACTGCAAAATAGCCATCAGACTGTTAAATAGCCATCAGTCTGTAAAATAGCCATCAGACTGCTAAATATCCATCAGACTGCTAAATATCCATCAGTCTGTTAAATAGCCATCATACTGCTAAATATCCATCAGACTGCTAAATAGCCATCAGACTGCTAAATAGCCATCAGTCTGTTAAATAGCCATCAGACTGCTAAATAGCCATCAGACTGCTAAATATCCATCAGACTGCTAAATAGCCACCAGTCTGTTAAATAGCCATCAGACTGCTAAATAGCCATCAGAATGCTAAATATCCATCAGACTGCTAAATAGCCATCAGACTGCTAAATAGCCATCAGTCTGTTAAATAGCCATCAGACTGCTAAATAGCCATCAGACTGCTAAATATCCATCAGACTGCTAAATAGCCACCAGTCTGTTAAATAGCCATCAGACTGCTAAATAGCCATCAGAATGTTAAATAGCAATCAGACTGCTAAATTGCCGTGAGACAGCTAAATAGCCACCAGACTGCTATATATCCATCAGACTGCAAAATAGCCATCAGACTTTTAAATAGCCATCAGTCTGTAAAATAGCCATCAGACTGCTAAATATCCATCAGACTGCTAAATATCCATCAGTCTGTTAAATAGCCATCATACTGCTAAATATCCATCAGACTGCTAAATAGCCATCAGACTGCTAAATAGCCATCAGAATGTTAAATAGCCATCAGACTCCTAAATAGCCGTGAGACAGCTAAATAGCCATCAGACTGCTAAACAGCCATCAGACAGCTAAATAGCCATCACACTGCTAAATAGCCATCAGACTGCTAAATAGCCATCAGACTGCTAAATAGCCATCAGAATGTTAAATAGCAATCAGACTCCTAAATAGCCGTGAGACAGCTAAATAGCCACCAGACTGCTAAATAGCCATCAGACTGCTAAATAGCCATCAGACTGTTAAATAGCTATCAGACTGCTAAATAGCCATCAGACTGATAAATAGCCATCAGTCTGTAAAATAGCCATTAGACTGCTAAATATCCATCAGACTGCTAAATAGCCATCAGTCTGTTAAATAGCCATCAGACTGCTAAATAGCCATCAGAATGTTAAATAGCAATCAGACTCCTAAATAGCCGTGAGACAGCTAAATAGCCATCAGACTGCTAAATAGCCATCAGACTGTTAAATAGCTATCAGACTGCTAAATAGCCGTCAGACTGTTAAATAGCCATCAGTCTGTAAAATAGCCATCAGACTGCTAAATATCCATCAGACTGCTAAAAAGCCATCAGTCTGTTAAATAGCCATCAGACTGCTAAATAGCCATCAGAATGTTAAATAGCAATCAGACTCCTAAATAGCCGTGAGACAGCTAAATAGCCATCACACTGCTAAATAGCCATCAGACTGCTAAAAAGCCATCAGACTGCTAAATAGCAGTGAGACAGCTAAATAGCCATCAGACTGCTAAATAGCCATCAGACTGCTAAATAGCCATCAGAATGCTAAATAGCCATTAGACTGCTAAATAGCCATCAGTCTGCTAAATAGCCATCAGACTCCTAAATAGCCGTGAGACTGCTAAATACCTATCAGACTGCTAAATAGCCATCAGACTGCTAAATAGCCATCAGACTGTTCAATAGCCATCAGACTGCTAAATAGCCATCAGAATGTTAAATAGCCATCAGACTCATAAATCGCCGTGAGACAGCTAAATAGCCATCAGACTGCTAAATAGCAATCAGACCCTAAATAGCCATCAGACTGCTAAATAGCCATCAGACTGCTAAATAGCCATCAGACTGTTAAATAGCCATCAGACTGCTAAATAGCCATCAGACTGTTAAATAGCCATCAGTCTGTAAAATAGCCATTAGACTGCTAAATATCCATCAGACTGCTAAATATCCATCAGACTGCTAAATAGCCATCAGTCTGTTAAATAGCCATCAGACTGCTAAATAGCCATCAGACTGCTAAATAGCCATCAGTCTGTTAAATAGCCATCAGACTGCTAAATAGCCATCAGAATGTTAAATAGCAATCAGACTCCTAAATAGCCGTGAGACAGCTAAATAGCCATCACACTGCTAAATAGCCATCAGACTGCTAAATAGCCATCAGACTGCTAAATAGCAGTGAGACAGCTAAATAGCCATCAGACTGCTAAATATCCATCAGACTGCTAAATAGCCATCAGTCTGTTAAATAGCCATCAGACTGCTAAATAGCCATCAGAATGTTAAATAGCAATCAGACTCCTAAATAGCCGTGAGACAGCTAAATAGCCATCAGACTGCTAAATAGCCATCAGACTGCTAAATAGCAGTGAGACAGCTAAATAGCCATCAGACTGCTAAATAGCCATCAGTCTGCTAAATAGCCATCAGACTCCTAAATAGCCGTGAGACTGCTAAATACCTATAAGACTGCTAAATATCCATCAGACTGCTAAATATCCATCAGTCTGTTAAATAGCCATCAGACTGCTAAATAGCCATCAGACTGCTAAATATCCATCAGACTGCTAAATAGCCACCAGTCTGTTAAATAGCCATCAGACTGCTAAATAGCCATCAGAATGTTAAATAGCAATCAGACTCCTAAATAGCCGTGAGACAGCTAAATAGCCATCAGACTGCTAAATAGCCATCAGAATGTTAAATAGCAATCAGACTGCTAAATTGCCGTGAGACAGCTAAATAGCCATCAGACTGCTAAATATCCATCAGACTGCAAAATAGCCATCAGACTTTTAAATAGCCATCAGTCTGTAAAATAGCCATCAGACTGCTAAATATCCATCAGACTGCTAAATATCCATCAGTCTGTTAAATAGCCATCATACTGCTAAATATCCATCAGACTGCTAAATAGCCATCAGACTGCTAAATAGCCATCAGAATGTTAAATAGCCATCAGACTCCTAAATAGCCGTGAGACAGCTAAATAGCCATCAGACTGCTAAACAGCCATCAGACAGCTAAATAGCCATCACACTGCTAAATAGCCATCAGACTGCTAAATAGCCATCAGACTGCTAAATAGCAGTGAGACAGCTAAATAGCCATCAGACTGCTAAATAGCCATCAGACTGCTAAATAGCCATCAGACTGCTAAATAGCCATCAGACTGTTAAATAGCTATCAGACTGCTAAATAGCCATCAGACTGATAAATAGCCATCAGTCTGTAAAATAGCCATTAGACTGCTAAATATCCATCAGACTGCTAAATAGCCATCAGTCTGTTAAATAGCCATCAGACATCTAAATAGCCATCAGAATGTTAAATAGCAATCAGACTCCTAAATAGCCGTGAGACAGCTAAATAGCCATCAGACTGCTAAATAGCCATCAGACTGCTAAATAGCAGTGAGACAGCTAAATAGCCATCAGACTGCTAAATAGCCATCAGTCTGCTAAATAGCCATCAGACTCCTAAATAGCCGTGAGACTGCTAAATACCCATCAGACTGCTAAATAGCCATCAGACTGCTAAATAGCCATCAGACTGTTAAATAGCCATCAGACTGCTAAATAGCCATCAGAATGTTAAATCGCCGTGAGACAGCTAAATAGCCAACAGACTGCTAAATACCCATCAGAATGCTAAATAGCCATCAGACTGCTAAATAGCCATCAGACTGTTAAATAGCCATCAGACTGCTAAATAGCCATCAGAATGTTAAATAGCCATCAGACTCCTAAATCGCCGTGAGACAGCTAAATAGCCATCAGACTGCTAAATAATAATCAGACTCCTAAATAGCCATCAGACTCCTAAATAGCCGCGAGACAGCTAAATAGCCATCAGACTGCTAAATAGCAGTGAGACTGCTAAATAGCCATCAGACTCCTAAATTGCCGTGAGACAGCTAAATAGCCATCAGACTGCTATATATCCATCAGACTGCAAAATAGCCATCAGACTGTTAAATAGCCATCAGTCTGTAAAATAGCCATCAGACTGCTAAATATCCATCAGACTGCTAAATATCCATCAGTCTGTTAAATAGCCATCATACTGCTAAATATCCATCAGACTGCTAAATAGCCATCAGACTGCTAAATAGCCATCAGTCTGTTAAATAGCCATCAGACTGCTAAATAGCCATCAGACTGCTAAATATCCATCAGACTGCTAAATAGCCACCAGTCTGTTAAATAGCCATCAGACTGCTAAATAGCCATCAGAATGCTAAATATCCATCAGACTGCTAAATAGCCATCAGACTGCTAAATAGCCATCAGTCTGTTAAATAGCCATCAGACTGCTAAATAGCCATCAGACTGCTAAATATCCATCAGACTGCTAAATAGCCACCAGTCTGTTAAATAGCCATCAGACTGCTAAATAGCCATCAGAATGTTAAATAGCAATCAGACTGCTAAATTGCCGTGAGACAGCTAAATAGCCACCAGACTGCTATATATCCATCAGACTGCAAAATAGCCATCAGACTTTTAAATAGCCATCAGTCTGTAAAATAGCCATCAGACTGCTAAATATCCATCAGACTGCTAAATATCCATCAGTCTGTTAAATAGCCATCATACTGCTAAATATCCATCAGACTGCTAAATAGCCATCAGACTGCTAAATAGCCATCAGAATGTTAAATAGCCATCAGACTCCTAAATAGCCGTGAGACAGCTAAATAGCCATCAGACTGCTAAACAGCCATCAGACAGCTAAATAGCCATCACACTGCTAAATAGCCATCAGACTGCTAAATAGCCATCAGACTGCTAAATAGCCATCAGAATGTTAAATAGCAATCAGACTCCTAAATAGCCGTGAGACAGCTAAATAGCCACCAGACTGCTAAATAGCCATCAGACTGCTAAATAGCCATCAGACTGTTAAATAGCTATCAGACTGCTAAATAGCCATCAGACTGATAAATAGCCATCAGTCTGTAAAATAGCCATTAGACTGCTAAATATCCATCAGACTGCTAAATAGCCATCAGTCTGTTAAATAGCCATCAGACTGCTAAATAGCCATCAGAATGTTAAATAGCAATCAGACTCCTAAATAGCCGTGAGACAGCTAAATAGCCATCAGACTGCTAAATAGCCATCAGACTGTTAAATAGCTATCAGACTGCTAAATAGCCGTCAGACTGTTAAATAGCCATCAGTCTGTAAAATAGCCATCAGACTGCTAAATATCCATCAGACTGCTAAAAAGCCATCAGTCTGTTAAATAGCCATCAGACTGCTAAATAGCCATCAGAATGTTAAATAGCAATCAGACTCCTAAATAGCCGTGAGACAGCTAAATAGCCATCACACTGCTAAATAGCCATCAGACTGCTAAAAAGCCATCAGACTGCTAAATAGCAGTGAGACAGCTAAATAGCCATCAGACTGCTAAATAGCCATCAGACTGCTAAATAGCCATCAGAATGCTAAATAGCCATTAGACTGCTAAATAGCCATCAGTCTGCTAAATAGCCATCAGACTCCTAAATAGCCGTGAGACTGCTAAATACCTATCAGACTGCTAAATAGCCATCAGACTGCTAAATAGCCATCAGACTGTTCAATAGCCATCAGACTGCTAAATAGCCATCAGAATGTTAAATAGCCATCAGACTCATAAATCGCCGTGAGACAGCTAAATAGCCATCAGACTGCTAAATAGCAATCAGACCCTAAATAGCCATCAGACTGCTAAATAGCCATCAGACTGCTAAATAGCCATCAGACTGTTAAATAGCCATCAGACTGCTAAATAGCCATCAGACTGTTAAATAGCCATCAGTCTGTAAAATAGCCATTAGACTGCTAAATATCCATCAGACTGCTAAATATCCATCAGACTGCTAAATAGCCATCAGTCTGTTAAATAGCCATCAGACTGCTAAATAGCCATCAGACTGCTAAATAGCCATCAGTCTGTTAAATAGCCATCAGACTGCTAAATAGCCATCAGAATGTTAAATAGCAATCAGACTCCTAAATAGCCGTGAGACAGCTAAATAGCCATCACACTGCTAAATAGCCATCAGACTGCTAAATAGCCATCAGACTGCTAAATAGCAGTGAGACAGCTAAATAGCCATCAGACTGCTAAATATCCATCAGACTGCTAAATAGCCATCAGTCTGTTAAATAGCCATCAGACTGCTAAATAGCCATCAGAATGTTAAATAGCAATCAGACTCCTAAATAGCCGTGAGACAGCTAAATAGCCATCAGACTGCTAAATAGCCATCAGACTGCTAAATAGCAGTGAGACAGCTAAATAGCCATCAGACTGCTAAATAGCCATCAGTCTGCTAAATAGCCATCAGACTCCTAAATAGCCGTGAGACTGCTAAATACCCATCAGACTGCTAAATATCCATCAGACTGCTAAATATCCATCAGTCTGTTAAATAGCCATCAGACTGCTAAATAGCCATCAGACTGCTAAATATCCATCAGACTGCTAAATAGCCACCAGTCTGTTAAATAGCCATCAGACTGCTAAATAGCCATCAGAATGTTAAATAGCAATCAGACTCCTAAATAGCCGTGAGACAGCTAAATAGCCATCAGACTGCTAAATAGCCATCAGACTGCTAAATAGCCATCAGACTGCTAAATTGCCGTGAGACAGCTAAATAGCCATCAGACTGCTATATATCCATCAGACTGCTAAATAGCCATCAGACTTTTAAATAGCCATCAGTCTGTAAAATAGCCATCAGACTGCTAAATATCCATCAGACTGCTAAATATCCATCAGTCTGTTAAATAGCCATCATACTGCTAAATATCCATCAGACTGCTAAATAGCCATCAGACTGCTAAATAGCCATCAGAATGTTAAATAGCCATCAGACTGCTAAATAGCCGTGAGACAGCTAAATAGCCATCAGACTGCTAAACAGCCATCAGACAGCTAAATAGCCATCACACTGCTAAATAGCCATCAGACTGCTAAATAGCCATCAGACTGCTAAATAGCAGTGAGACAGCTAAATAGCCATCAGACTGCTAAATAGCCATCAGACTGCTAAATAGCCATCAGACTGATAAATAGCCATCAGTCTGTAAAATAGCCATCAGACTGCTAAATATCCATCAGACTGCTAAATAGCCATCAGTCTGTTAAATAGCCATCAGACTGCTAAATAGCCATCAGAATGTTAAATAGCAATCAGACTCCTAAATAGCCGTGAGACAGCTAAATAGCCACCAGACTGCTAAATAGCCATCAGACTGCTAAATAGCCATCAGACTGTTAAATAGCTATCAGACTGCTAAATAGCCATCAGACTGATAAATAGCCATCAGTCTGTAAAATAGCCATTAGACTGCTAAATATCCATCAGACTGCTAAATAGCCATCAGTCTGTTAAATAGCCATCAGACTGCTAAATAGCCATCAGAATGTTAAATAGCAATCAGACTCCTAAATAGCCGTGAGACAGCTAAATAGCCATCAGACTGCTAAATAGCCATCAGACTGTTAAATAGCTATCAGACTGCTAAATAGCCGTCAGACTGTTAAATAGCCATCAGTCTGTAAAATAGCCATCAGACTGCTAAATATCCATCAGACTGCTAAATAGCCATCAGTCTGTTAAATAGCCATCAGACTGCTAAATAGCCATCAGAATGTTAAATAGCAATCAGACTCCTAAATAGCCGTGAGACAGCTAAATAGCCATCACACTGCTAAATAGCCATCAGACTGCTAAAAAGCCATCAGACTGCTAAATAGCAGTGAGACAGCTAAATAGCCATCAGACTGCTAAATAGCCATCAGACTGCTAAATAGCCATCAGAATGCTAAATAGCCATTAGACTGCTAAATAGCCATCAGTCTGCTAAATAGCCATCAGACTGCTAAATAGCAGTGAGACAGCTAAATAGCCATCAGACTGCTAAATAGCCATCAGACTGCTAAATAGCCATCAGAATGCTAAATAGCCATTAGACTGCTAAATAGCCATCAGTCTGCTAAATAGCCATCAGACTCCTAAATAGCCGTGAGACTGCTAAATACCTATCAGACTGCTAAATAGCCATCAGACTGCTAAATAGCCATCAGACTGTTCAATAGCCATCAGACTGCTAAATAGCCATCAGAATGTTAAATAGCCATCAGACTCATAAATCGCCGTGAGACAGCTAAATAGCCATCAGACTGCTAAATAGCAATCAGACCCTAAATAGCCATCAGACTGCTAAATAGCCATCAGACTGCTAAATAGCCATCAGACTGTTAAATAGCCATCAGACTGCTAAATAGCCATCAGACTGTTAAATAGCCATCAGTCTGTAAAATAGCCATTAGACTGCTAAATATCCATCAGACTGCTAAATATCCATCAGACTGCTAAATAGCCATCAGTCTGTTAAATAGCCATCAGACTGCTAAATAGCCATCAGACTGCTAAATAGCCATCAGTCTGTTAAATAGCCATCAGACTGCTAAATAGCCATCAGAATGTTAAATAGCAATCAGACTCCTAAATAGCCGTGAGACAGCTAAATAGCCATCACACTGCTAAATAGCCATCAGACTGCTAAATAGCCATCAGACTGCTAAATAGCAGTGAGACAGCTAAATAGCCATCAGACTGCTAAATATCCATCAGACTGCTAAATAGCCATCAGTCTGTTAAATAGCCATCAGACTGCTAAATAGCCATCAGAATGTTAAATAGCAATCAGACTCCTAAATAGCCGTGAGACAGCTAAATAGCCATCAGACTGCTAAATAGCCATCAGACTGCTAAATAGCAGTGAGACAGCTAAATAGCCATCAGACTGCTAAATAGCCATCAGTCTGCTAAATAGCCATCAGACTCCTAAATAGCCGTGAGACTGCTAAATACCCATCAGACTGCTAAATATCCATCAGACTGCTAAATATCCATCAGTCTGTTAAATAGCCATCAGACTGCTAAATAGCCATCAGACTGCTAAATATCCATCAGACTGCTAAATAGCCACCAGTCTGTTAAATAGCCATCAGACTGCTAAATAGCCATCAGAATGTTAAATAGCAATCAGACTCCTAAATAGCCGTGAGACAGCTAAATAGCCATCAGACTGCTAAATAGCCATCAGAATGTTAAATAGCAATCAGACTGCTAAATTGCCGTGAGACAGCTAAATAGCCATCAGACTGCTATATATCCATCAGACTGCAAAATAGCCATCAGACTTTTAAATAGCCATCAGTCTGTTAAATAGCCATCATACTGCTAAATATCCATCAGACTGCTAAATAGCCATCAGACTGCTAAATAGCCATCAGAATGTTAAATAGCCATCAGACTCCTAAATAGCCGTGAGACAGCTAAATAGCCATCAGACTGCTAAACAGCCATCAGACAGCTAAATAGCCATCACACTGCTAAATAGCCATCAGACTGCTAAATAGCCATCAGACTGCTAAATAGCAGTGAGACAGCTAAATAGCCATCAGACTGCTAAATAGCCATCAGACTGCTAAATAGCCATCAGACTGATAAATAGCCATCAGTCTGTAAAATAGCCATCAGACTGCTAAATATCCATCAGACTGCTAAATAGCCATCAGTCTGTTAAATAGCCATCAGACTGCTAAATAGCCATCAGAATGTTAAATAGCAATCAGACTCCTAAATAGCCGTGAGACAGCTAAATAGCCACCAGACTGCTAAATAGCCATCAGACTGCTAAATAGCCATCAGACTGTTAAATAGCTATCAGACTGCTAAATAGCCATCAGACTGATAAATAGCCATCAGTCTGTAAAATAGCCATTAGACTGCTAAATATCCATCAGACTGCTAAATAGCCATCAGTCTGTTAAATAGCCATCAGACTGCTAAATAGCCATCAGAATGTTAAATAGCAATCAGACTCCTAAATAGCCGTGAGACAGCTAAATAGCCATCAGACTGCTAAATAGCCATCAGACTGTTAAATAGCTATCAGACTGCTAAATAGCCGTCAGACTGTTAAATAGCCATCAGTCTGTAAAATAGCCATCAGACTGCTAAATATCCATCAGACTGCTAAATAGCCATCAGTCTGTTAAATAGCCATCAGACTGCTAAATAGCCATCAGAATGTTAAATAGCAATCAGACTCCTAAATAGCCGTGAGACAGCTAAATAGCCATCACACTGCTAAATAGCCATCAGACTGCTAAAAAGCCATCAGACTGCTAAATAGCAGTGAGACAGCTAAATAGCCATCAGACTGCTAAATAGCCATCAGACTGCTAAATAGCCATCAGAATGCTAAATAGCCATTAGACTGCTAAATAGCCATCAGTCTGCTAAATAGCCATCAGACTCCTAAATAGCCGTGAGACTGCTAAATACCCATCAGACTGCTAAATAGCCATCAGACTGCTAAATAGCCATCAGACTCATAAATCGCCGTGAGACAGCTAAATAGCCATCAGACTGCTAAATAGCAATCAGACCCTAAATAGCCATCAGACTGCTAAATAGCCATCAGACTGCTAAATAGCCATCAGACTGTTAAATAGCCATCAGACTGCTAAATAGCCATCAGACTGTTAAATAGCCATCAGTCTGTAAAATAGCCATTAGACTGCTAAATATCCATCAGACTGCTAAATATCCATCAGACTGCTAAATAGCCATCAGTCTGTTAAATAGCCATCAGACTGCTAAATAGCCATCAGACTGCTAAATAGCCATCAGACTGCTAAATAGCCATCAGACTGTTAAATAGCCATCAGACTGCTAAATAGCCATCAGAATGTTAAATAGCCATCAGACTCCTAAATCGCCGTGAGACAGCTAAATAGCCATCAGACTGCTAAATAGCAATCAGACTCCTAAATAGCCATCAGACTCCTAAATTGCCGTGAGACAGCTAAATAGCCATCAGACTGCTATATATCCATCAGACTGTTAAATAGCCATCAGACTGCTAAACAGCCATCAGACTGTTAAATAGCCATCAGTCTGTAAAATAGCCATTAGACTGCTAAATATCCATCAGACTGCTAAATATCCATCAGACTGCTAAATAGCCATCAGTCTGTTAAATAGCCATCAGACTGCTAAATAGCCATCAGACTGCTAAATAGCCATCAGTCTGTTAAATAGCCATCAGACTGCTAAATAGCCATCAGAATGTTAAATAGCAATCAGACTCCTAAATAGCCGTGAGACAGCTAAATAACCATCACACTGCTAAATAGCCATCAGACTGCTAAATAGCCATCAGACTGCTAAATAGCAGTGAGACAGCTAAATAGCCATCAGACTGCTAAATAGCCATCAGACTGATAAATAGCCATCAGTCTGTTAAATAGCCATCAGACTGCTAAATAGCCATCAGAATGTTAAATAGCAATCAGACTCCTAAATAGCCGTGAGACAGCTAAATAGCCATCAGACTGCTAAATAGCCATCAGACTGCTAAATAGCCATCAGACTGTTAAATAGCCATCAGACTGCTAAATAGCCATCAGACTGTTAAATAGCCATCAGTCTGTAAAATAGCCATTAGACTGCTAAATATCCATCAGACTGCTAAATATCCATCAGACTGCTAAATAGCCATCAGTCTGTTAAATAGCCATCAGACTGCTAAATAGCCATCAGACTGCTAAATAGCCATCAGACTGCTAAATAGCCATCAGACTGTTAAATAGCCATCAGACTGCTAAATAGCCATCAGAATGTTAAATAGCCATCAGACTCCTAAATCGCCGTGAGACAGCTAAATAGCCATCAGACTGCTAAATAGCAATCAGACTCCTAAATAGCCATCAGACTCCTAAATTGCCGTGAGACAGCTAAATAGCCATCAGACTGCTATATATCCATCAGACTGTTAAATAGCCATCAGACTGCTAAACAGCCATCAGACTGTTAAATAGCCATCAGTCTGTAAAATAGCCATTAGACTGCTAAATATCCATCAGACTGCTAAATATCCATCAGACTGCTAAATAGCCATCAGTCTGTTAAATAGCCATCAGACTGCTAAATAGCCATCAGACTGCTAAATAGCCATCAGTCTGTTAAATAGCCATCAGACTGCTAAATAGCCATCAGAATGTTAAATAGCAATCAGACTCCTAAATAGCCGTGAGACAGCTAAATAACCATCACACTGCTAAATAGCCATCAGACTGCTAAATAGCCATCAGACTGCTAAATAGCAGTGAGACAGCTAAATAGCCATCAGACTGCTAAATAGCCATCAGACTGATAAATAGCCATCAGTCTGTTAAATAGCCATCAGACTGCTAAATAGCCATCAGACTGCTAAATAGCAATCAGACTCCTAAATAGCCGTGAGACAGCTAAATAGCCATCAGACTGCTAAATAGCCATCAGACTGCTAAATAGCCATCAGACTGTTAAATAGCCATCAGACTGCTAAATAGCCATCAGACTCATAAATCGCCGTGAGACAGCTAAATAGCCATCAGACTGCTAAATAGCAATCAGACCCTAAATAGCCATCAGACTGCTAAATAGCCATCAGACTGTTAAATAGCCATCAGACTGTAAAATAGCCATCAGACTGCTAAATAGCCATCAGACTGCTAAATATCCATCAGACTGCTAAATAGCCATCAGTCTGTTAAATAGCCATCAGACTGCTAAATAGCCATCAGACTGCTAAATAGCCATCAGACTGCTAAATAGCCATCAGACTGTTAAATAGCCATCAGACTGCTAAATAGCCATCAGAATGTTAAATAGCCATCAGACTCCTAAATCGCCGTGAGACAGCTAAATAGCCATCAGACTGCTAAATAGCAATCAGACTCCTAAATAGCCATCAGACTCCTAAATTGCCGTGAGACAGCTAAATAGCCATCAGACTGCTATATATCCATCAGACTGTTAAATAGCCATCAGACTGCTAAACAGCCATCAGACTGTTAAATAGCCATCAGTCTGTAAAATAGCCATTAGACTGCTAAATATCCATCAGACTGCTAAATATCCATCAGACTGCTAAATAGCCATCAGTCTGTTAAATAGCCATCAGACTGCTAAATAGCCATCAGACTGCTAAATAGCCATCAGTCTGTTAAATAGCCATCAGACTGCTAAATAGCCATCAGAATGTTAAATAGCAATCAGACTCCTAAATAGCCGTGAGACAGCTAAATAACCATCACACTGCTAAATAGCCATCAGACTGCTAAATAGCCATCAGACTGCTAAATAGCAGTGAGACAGCTAAATAGCCATCAGACTGCTAAATAGCCATCAGACTGATAAATAGCCATCAGTCTGTTAAATAGCCATCAGACTGCTAAATAGCCATCAGAATGTTAAATAGCAATCAGACTCCTAAATAGCCGTGAGACAGCTAAATAGCCATCAGACTGCTAAATAGCCATCAGACTGCTAAATAGCCATCAGACTGTTAAATAGCCATCAGACTGCTAAATAGCCATCAGACTGTTAAATAGCCATCAGTCTGTAAAATAGCCATTAGACTGCTAAATATCCATCAGACTGCTAAATATCCATCAGACTGCTAAATAGCCATCAGTCTGTTAAATAGCCATCAGACTGCTAAATAGCCATCAGACTGCTAAATAGCCATCAGACTGCTAAATAGCCATCAGACTGTTAAATAGCCATCAGACTGCTAAATAGCCATCAGTCTGCTAAATAGCCATCAGACTCCTAAATAGCCGTGAGACTGCTAAATACCCATCAGACTGCTAAATAGCCATCAGACTGCTAAATAGCCATCAGACTCATAAATCGCCGTGAGACAGCTAAATAGCCATCAGACTGCTAAATAGCAATCAGACCCTAAATAGCCATCAGACTGCTAAATAGCCATCAGACTGCTAAATAGCCATCAGACTGTTAAATAGCCATCAGACTGCTAAATAGCCATCAGACTGTTAAATAGCCATCAGTCTGTAAAATAGCCATTAGACTGCTAAATATCCATCAGACTGCTAAATATCCATCAGACTGCTAAATAGCCATCAGTCTGTTAAATAGCCATCAGACTGCTAAATAGCCATCAGACTGCTAAATAGCCATCAGACTGCTAAATAGCCATCAGACTGTTAAATAGCCATCAGACTGCTAAATAGCCATCAGAATGTTAAATAGCCATCAGACTCCTAAATCGCCGTGAGACAGCTAAATAGCCATCAGACTGCTAAATAGCAATCAGACTCCTAAATAGCCATCAGACTCCTAAATTGCCGTGAGACAGCTAAATAGCCATCAGACTGCTATATATCCATCAGACTGTTAAATAGCCATCAGACTGCTAAACAGCCATCAGACTGTTAAATAGCCATCAGTCTGTAAAATAGCCATTAGACTGCTAAATATCCATCAGACTGCTAAATATCCATCAGACTGCTAAATAGCCATCAGTCTGTTAAATAGCCATCAGACTGCTAAATAGCCATCAGACTGCTAAATAGCCATCAGTCTGTTAAATAGCCATCAGACTGCTAAATAGCCATCAGAATGTTAAATAGCAATCAGACTCCTAAATAGCCGTGAGACAGCTAAATAACCATCACACTGCTAAATAGCCATCAGACTGCTAAATAGCCATCAGACTGCTAAATAGCAGTGAGACAGCTAAATAGCCATCAGACTGCTAAATAGCCATCAGACTGATAAATAGCCATCAGTCTGTTAAATAGCCATCAGACTGCTAAATAGCCATCAGAATGTTAAATAGCAATCAGACTCCTAAATAGCCGTGAGACAGCTAAATAGCCATCAGACTGCTAAATAGCCATCAGACTGCTAAATAGCCATCAGACTGTTAAATAGCCATCAGACTGCTAAATAGCCATCAGACTGTTAAATAGCCATCAGTCTGTAAAATAGCCATTAGACTGCTAAATATCCATCAGACTGCTAAATATCCATCAGACTGCTAAATAGCCATCAGTCTGTTAAATAGCCATCAGACTGCTAAATAGCCATCAGACTGCTAAATAGCCATCAGACTGCTAAATAGCCATCAGACTGTTAAATAGCCATCAGACTGCTAAATAGCCATCAGAATGTTAAATAGCCATCAGACTCCTAAATCGCCGTGAGACAGCTAAATAGCCATCAGACTGCTAAATAGCAATCAGACTCCTAAATAGCCATCAGACTCCTAAATTGCCGTGAGACAGCTAAATAGCCATCAGACTGCTATATATCCATCAGACTGTTAAATAGCCATCAGACTGCTAAACAGCCATCAGACTGTTAAATAGCCATCAGTCTGTAAAATAGCCATTAGACTGCTAAATATCCATCAGACTGCTAAATATCCATCAGACTGCTAAATAGCCATCAGTCTGTTAAATAGCCATCAGACTGCTAAATAGCCATCAGACTGCTAAATAGCCATCAGTCTGTTAAATAGCCATCAGACTGCTAAATAGCCATCAGAATGTTAAATAGCAATCAGACTCCTAAATAGCCGTGAGACAGCTAAATAACCATCACACTGCTAAATAGCCATCAGACTGCTAAATAGCCATCAGACTGCTAAATAGCAGTGAGACAGCTAAATAGCCATCAGACTGCTAAATAGCCATCAGACTGATAAATAGCCATCAGTCTGTTAAATAGCCATCAGACTGCTAAATAGCCATCAGACTGCTAAATAGCAATCAGACTCCTAAATAGCCGTGAGACAGCTAAATAGCCATCAGACTGCTAAATAGCCATCAGACTGCTAAATAGCCATCAGACTGTTAAATAGCCATCAGACTGCTAAATAGCCATCAGACTCATAAATCGCCGTGAGACAGCTAAATAGCCATCAGACTGCTAAATAGCAATCAGACCCTAAATAGCCATCAGACTGCTAAATAGCCATCAGACTGTTAAATAGCCATCAGTCTGTAAAATAGCCATTAGACTGCTAAATATCCATCAGACTGCTAAATATCCATCAGACTGCTAAATAGCCATCAGTCTGTTAAATAGCCATCAGACTGCTAAATAGCCATCAGACTGCTAAATAGCCATCAGACTGCTAAATAGCCATCAGACTGTTAAATAGCCATCAGACTGCTAAATAGCCATCAGAATGTTAAATAGCCATCAGACTCCTAAATCGCCGTGAGACAGCTAAATAGCCATCAGACTGCTAAATAGCAATCATACTCCTAAATAGCCATCAGACTCCTAAATTGCCGTGAGACAGCTAAATAGCCATCAGACTGCTATATATCCATCAGACTGTTAAATAGCCATCAGACTGCTAAACAGCCATCAGACTGTTAAATAGCCATCAGTCTGTAAAATAGCCATTAGACTGCTAAATATCCATCAGACTGCTAAATATCCATCAGACTGCTAAATAGCCATCAGTCTGTTAAATAGCCATCAGACTGCTAAATAGCCATCAGACTGCTAAATAGCCATCAGTCTGTTAAATAGCCATCAGACTGCTAAATAGCCATCAGAATGTTAAATAGCAATCAGACTCCTAAATAGCCGTGAGACAGCTAAATAACCATCACACTGCTAAATAGCCATCAGACTGCTAAATAGCCATCAGACTGCTAAATAGCAGTGAGACAGCTAAATAGCCATCAGACTGCTAAATAGCCATCAGACTGATAAATAGCCATCAGTCTGTTAAATAGCCATCAGACTGCTAAATAGCCATCAGAATGTTAAATAGCAATCAGACTCCTAAATAGCCGTGAGACAGCTAAATAGCCATCAGACTGCTAAATAGCCATCAGACTGCTAAATAGCCATCAGACTGTTAAATAGCCATCAGACTGCTAAATAGCCATCAGACTGTTAAATAGCCATCAGTCTGTAAAATAGCCATTAGACTGCTAAATATCCATCAGACTGCTAAATATCCATCAGACTGCTAAATAGCCATCAGTCTGTTAAATAGCCATCAGACTGCTAAATAGCCATCAGACTGCTAAATAGCCATCAGACTGCTAAATAGCCATCAGACTGTTAAATAGCCATCAGACTGCTAAATAGCCATCAGAATGTTAAATAGCCATCAGACTCCTAAATCGCCGTGAGACAGCTAAATAGCCATCAGACTGCTAAATAGCAATCAGACTCCTAAATAGCCATCAGACTCCTAAATTGCCGTGAGACAGCTAAATAGCCATCAGACTGCTATATATCCATCAGACTGTTAAATAGCCATCAGACTGCTAAACAGCCATCAGACTGTTAAATAGCCATCAGTCTGTAAAATAGCCATTAGACTGCTAAATATCCATCAGACTGCTAAATATCCATCAGACTGCTAAATAGCCATCAGTCTGTTAAATAGCCATCAGACTGCTAAATAGCCATCAGACTGCTAAATAGCCATCAGTCTGTTAAATAGCCATCAGACTGCTAAATAGCCATCAGAATGTTAAATAGCAATCAGACTCCTAAATAGCCGTGAGACAGCTAAATAACCATCACACTGCTAAATAGCCATCAGACTGCTAAATAGCCATCAGACTGCTAAATAGCAGTGAGACAGCTAAATAGCCATCAGACTGCTAAATAGCCATCAGACTGATAAATAGCCATCAGTCTGTTAAATAGCCATCAGACTGCTAAATAGCCATCAGACTGCTAAATAGCAATCAGACTCCTAAATAGCCGTGAGACAGCTAAATAGCCATCAGACTGCTAAATAGCCATCAGACTGCTAAATAGCCATCAGACTGTTAAATAGCCATCAGACTGCTAAATAGCCATCAGACTCCTAAATTGCCGTGAGACAGCTAAATAGCCATCAGACTGCTATATATCCATCAGACTGTTAAATAGCCATCAGACTGCTAAATAGCCATCAGACTGTTAAATAGCCATCAGTCTGTAAAATAGCCATTAGACTGCTAAATATCCATCAGACTGCTAAATATCCATCAGACTGCTAAATAGCCATCAGTCTGTTAAATAGCCATCAGACTGCTAAATAGCCATCAGACTGCTAAATAGCCATCAGTCTGTTAAATAGCCATCAGACTGCTAAATAGCCATCAGAATGTTAAATAGCAATCAGACTCCTAAATAGCCGTGAGACAGCTAAATAACCATCACACTGCTAAATAGCCATCAGACTGCTAAATAGCCATCAGACTGCTAAATAGCAGTGAGACAGCTAAATAGCCATCAGACTGCTAAATAGCCATCAGACTGCTAAATAGCCATCAGACTGATAAATAGCCATCAGTCTGTAAAATAGCCATCAGACTGCTAAATAGCCATCAGACTGCTAAATAGCCATCAGTCTGTTAAATAGCCATCAGACTGCTAAATAGCCATCAGAATGTTAAATAGCAATCAGACTCCTAAATAGCCGTGAGACAGCTAAATAGCCATCAGACTGCTAAATAGCCATCAGACTGCTAAATAGCCATCAGACTGCTAAATATCCATCAGACTGCTAAATAGCCATCAGTCTGTTAAATAGCCATCAGACTGCTAAATAGCCATCAGAATGTTAAATAGCAATCAGACTCCTAAATAGCCGTGAGACAGCTAAATAGCCATCAGACTGCTAAATAGCCATCAGACTGCTAAAAAGCCATCAGACTGCTAAATAGCAGTGAGACAGCTAAATAGCCATCAGACTGCTAAATAGCCATCAGACTGCTAAATAGCCATCAGAATGCTAAATAGCCATTAGACTGCTAAATAGCCATCAGTCTGCTAAATAGCCATCAGACTCCTAAATAGCCGTGAGACTGCTAAATACCCATCAGACTGCTAAATAGCCATCAGACTGCTAAATAGCCATCAGACTGTTCAATAGCCATCAGACTGCTAAATAGCCATCAGACTCATAAATCGCCGTGAGACAGCTAAATAGCCATCAGACTGCTAAATAGCAATCAGACCCTAAATAGCCATCAGACTGCTAAATAGCCATCAGACTGCTAAATAGCCATCAGACTGCTAAATAGCCATCAGACTGCTAAAAAGCCATCAGACTGCTAAATAGCAGTGAGACAGCTAAATAGCCATCAGACTGCTAAATAGCCATCAGACTGCTAAATAGCCATCAGAATGCTAAATAGCCATTAGACTGCTAAATAGCCATCAGTCTGCTAAATAGCCATCAGACTCCTAAATAGCCGTGAGACTGCTAAATACCTATCAGACTGCTAAATAGCCATCAGACTGCTAAATAGCCATCAGACTGTTCAATAGCCATCAGACTGCTAAATAGCCATCAGAATGTTAAATAGCCATCAGACTCATAAATCGCCGTGAGACAGCTAAATAGCCATCAGACTGCTAAATAGCAATCAGACCCTAAATAGCCATCAGACTGCTAAATAGCCATCAGACTGCTAAATAGCCATCAGACTGTTAAATAGCCATCAGACTGCTAAATAGCCATCAGACTGTTAAATAGCCATCAGTCTGTAAAATAGCCATTAGACTGCTAAATATCCATCAGACTGCTAAATATCCATCAGACTGCTAAATAGCCATCAGTCTGTTAAATAGCCATCAGACTGCTAAATAGCCATCAGACTGCTAAATAGCCATCAGTCTGTTAAATAGCCATCAGACTGCTAAATAGCCATCAGAATGTTAAATAGCAATCAGACTCCTAAATAGCCGTGAGACAGCTAAATAGCCATCACACTGCTAAATAGCCATCAGACTGCTAAATAGCCATCAGACTGCTAAATAGCAGTGAGACAGCTAAATAGCCATCAGACTGCTAAATATCCATCAGACTGCTAAATAGCCATCAGTCTGTTAAATAGCCATCAGACTGCTAAATAGCCATCAGAATGTTAAATAGCAATCAGACTCCTAAATAGCCGTGAGACAGCTAAATAGCCATCAGACTGCTAAATAGCCATCAGACTGCTAAATAGCAGTGAGACAGCTAAATAGCCATCAGACTGCTAAATAGCCATCAGTCTGCTAAATAGCCATCAGACTCCTAAATAGCCGTGAGACTGCTAAATACCCATCAGACTGCTAAATATCCATCAGACTGCTAAATATCCATCAGTCTGTTAAATAGCCATCAGACTGCTAAATATCCATCAGACTGCTAAATAGCCATCAGACTCCTAAATTGCCGTGAGACAGCTAAATAGCCATCAGACTGCTATATATCCATCAGTCTGTTAAATAGCCATCAGACTGCTAAATATCCATCAGACTGCTAAATAGCCATCAGACTCCTAAATTGCCGTGAGACAGCTAAATAGCCATCAGACTGCTAAATAGCAATCAGACTCCTAAATAGCCATCAGACTCCTAAATTGCCGTGAGACAGCTAAATAGCCATCAGACTGCTATATATCCATCAGACTGTTAAATAGCCATCAGACTGCTAAACAGCCATCAGACTGTTAAATAGCCATCAGTCTGTAAAATAGCCATTAGACTGCTAAATATCCATCAGACTGCTAAATATCCATCAGACTGCTAAATAGCCATCAGTCTGTTAAATAGCCATCAGACTGCTAAATAGCCATCAGACTGCTAAATAGCCATCAGTCTGTTAAATAGCCATCAGACTGCTAAATAGCCATCAGAATGTTAAATAGCAATCAGACTCCTAAATAGCCGTGAGACAGCTAAATAACCATCACACTGCTAAATAGCCATCAGACTGCTAAATAGCCATCAGACTGCTAAATAGCAGTGAGACAGCTAAATAGCCATCAGACTGCTAAATAGCCATCAGACTGATAAATAGCCATCAGTCTGTTAAATAGCCATCAGACTGCTAAATAGCCATCAGACTGCTAAATAGCAATCAGACTCCTAAATAGCCGTGAGACAGCTAAATAGCCATCAGACTGCTAAATAGCCATCAGACTGCTAAATAGCCATCAGACTGTTAAATAGCCATCAGACTGCTAAATAGCCATCAGACTCCTAAATTGCCGTGAGACAGCTAAATAGCCATCAGACTGCTATATATCCATCAGACTGTTAAATAGCCATCAGACTGCTAAATAGCCATCAGACTGTTAAATAGCCATCAGTCTGTAAAATAGCCATTAGACTGCTAAATATCCATCAGACTGCTAAATATCCATCAGACTGCTAAATAGCCATCAGTCTGTTAAATAGCCATCAGACTGCTAAATAGCCATCAGACTGCTAAATAGCCATCAGTCTGTTAAATAGCCATCAGACTGCTAAATAGCCATCAGAATGTTAAATAGCAATCAGACTCCTAAATAGCCGTGAGACAGCTAAATAACCATCACACTGCTAAATAGCCATCAGACTGCTAAATAGCCATCAGACTGCTAAATAGCAGTGAGACAGCTAAATAGCCATCAGACTGCTAAATAGCCATCAGACTGCTAAATAGCCATCAGACTGATAAATAGCCATCAGTCTGTAAAATAGCCATCAGACTGCTAAATAGCCATCAGACTGCTAAATAGCCATCAGTCTGTTAAATAGCCATCAGACTGCTAAATAGCCATCAGAATGTTAAATAGCAATCAGACTCCTAAATAGCCGTGAGACAGCTAAATAGCCATCAGACTGCTAAATAGCCATCAGACTGCTAAATAGCCATCAGACTGCTAAATATCCATCAGACTGCTAAATAGCCATCAGTCTGTTAAATAGCCATCAGACTGCTAAATAGCCATCAGAATGTTAAATAGCAATCAGACTCCTAAATAGCCGTGAGACAGCTAAATAGCCATCAGACTGCTAAATAGCCATCAGACTGCTAAAAAGCCATCAGACTGCTAAATAGCAGTGAGACAGCTAAATAGCCATCAGACTGCTAAATAGCCATCAGACTGCTAAATAGCCATCAGAATGCTAAATAGCCATTAGACTGCTAAATAGCCATCAGTCTGCTAAATAGCCATCAGACTCCTAAATAGCCGTGAGACTGCTAAATACCCATCAGACTGCTAAATAGCCATCAGACTGCTAAATAGCCATCAGACTGTTCAATAGCCATCAGACTGCTAAATAGCCATCAGACTCATAAATCGCCGTGAGACAGCTAAATAGCCATCAGACTGCTAAATAGCAATCAGACCCTAAATAGCCATCAGACTGCTAAATAGCCATCAGACTGCTAAATAGCCATCAGACTGCTAAATAGCCATCAGACTGCTAAAAAGCCATCAGACTGCTAAATAGCAGTGAGACAGCTAAATAGCCATCAGACTGCTAAATAGCCATCAGACTGCTAAATAGCCATCAGAATGCTAAATAGCCATTAGACTGCTAAATAGCCATCAGTCTGCTAAATAGCCATCAGACTCCTAAATAGCCGTGAGACTGCTAAATACCTATCAGACTGCTAAATAGCCATCAGACTGCTAAATAGCCATCAGACTGTTCAATAGCCATCAGACTGCTAAATAGCCATCAGAATGTTAAATAGCCATCAGACTCATAAATCGCCGTGAGACAGCTAAATAGCCATCAGACTGCTAAATAGCAATCAGACCCTAAATAGCCATCAGACTGCTAAATAGCCATCAGACTGCTAAATAGCCATCAGACTGTTAAATAGCCATCAGACTGCTAAATAGCCATCAGACTGTTAAATAGCCATCAGTCTGTAAAATAGCCATTAGACTGCTAAATATCCATCAGACTGCTAAATATCCATCAGACTGCTAAATAGCCATCAGTCTGTTAAATAGCCATCAGACTGCTAAATAGCCATCAGACTGCTAAATAGCCATCAGTCTGTTAAATAGCCATCAGACTGCTAAATAGCCATCAGAATGTTAAATAGCAATCAGACTCCTAAATAGCCGTGAGACAGCTAAATAGCCATCACACTGCTAAATAGCCATCAGACTGCTAAATAGCCATCAGACTGCTAAATAGCAGTGAGACAGCTAAATAGCCATCAGACTGCTAAATATCCATCAGACTGCTAAATAGCCATCAGTCTGTTAAATAGCCATCAGACTGCTAAATAGCCATCAGAATGTTAAATAGCAATCAGACTCCTAAATAGCCGTGAGACAGCTAAATAGCCATCAGACTGCTAAATAGCCATCAGACTGCTAAATAGCAGTGAGACAGCTAAATAGCCATCAGACTGCTAAATAGCCATCAGTCTGCTAAATAGCCATCAGACTCCTAAATAGCCGTGAGACTGCTAAATACCCATCAGACTGCTAAATATCCATCAGACTGCTAAATATCCATCAGTCTGTTAAATAGCCATCAGACTGCTAAATAGCCATCAGACTGCTAAATATCCATCAGACTGCTAAATAGCCACCAGTCTGTTAAATAGCCATCAGACTGCTAAATAGCCATCAGAATGTTAAATAGCAATCAGACTCCTAAATAGCCGTGAGACAGCTAAATAGCCATCAGACTGCTAAATAGCCATCAGAATGTTAAATAGCAATCAGACTGCTAAATTGCCGTGAGACAGCTAAATAGCCATCAGACTGCTATATATCCATCAGACTGCAAAATAGCCATCAGACTTTTAAATAGCCATCAGTCTGTAAAATAGCCATCAGACTGCTAAATATCCATCAGACTGCTAAATATCCATCAGTCTGTTAAATAGCCATCATACTGCTAAATATCCATCAGACTGCTAAATAGCCATCAGACTGCTAAATAGCCATCAGAATGTTAAATAGCCATCAGACTCCTAAATAGCCGTGAGACAGCTAAATAGCCATCAGACTGCTAAACAGCCATCAGACAGCTAAATAGCCATCACACTGCTAAATAGCCATCAGACTGCTAAATAGCCATCAGACTGCTAAATAGCAGTGAGACAGCTAAATAGCCATCAGACTGCTAAATAGCCATCAGACTGCTAAATAGCCATCAGACTGATAAATAGCCATCAGTCTGTAAAATAGCCATCAGACTGCTAAATATCCATCAGACTGCTAAATAGCCATCAGTCTGTTAAATAGCCATCAGACTGCTAAATAGCCATCAGAATGTTAAATAGCAATCAGACTCCTAAATAGCCGTGAGACAGCTAAATAGCCACCAGACTGCTAAATAGCCATCAGACTGCTAAATAGCCATCAGACTGTTAAATAGCTTTCAGACTGCTAAATAGCCATCAGACTGATAAATAGCCATCAGTCTGTAAAATAGCCATTAGACTGCTAAATATCCATCAGACTGCTAAATAGCCATCAGTCTGTTAAATAGCCATCAGACTGCTAAATAGCCATCAGAATGTTAAATAGCAATCAGACTCCTAAATAGCCGTGAGACAGCTAAATAGCCATCAGACTGCTAAATAGCCATCAGACTGTTAAATAGCTATCAGACTGCTAAATAGCCGTCAGACTGTTAAATAGCCATCAGTCTGTAAAATAGCCATCAGACTGCTAAATATCCATCAGACTGCTAAATAGCCATCAGTCTGTTAAATAGCCATCAGACTGCTAAATAGCCATCAGAATGTTAAATAGCAATCAGACTCCTAAATAGCCGTGAGACAGCTAAATAGCCATCACACTGCTAAATAGCCATCAGACTGCTAAAAAGCCATCAGACTGCTAAATAGCAGTGAGACAGCTAAATAGCCATCAGACTGCTAAATAGCCATCAGACTGCTAAATAGCCATCAGAATGCTAAATAGCCATTAGACTGCTAAATAGCCATCAGTCTGCTAAATAGCCATCAGACTCCTAAATAGCCGTGAGACTGCTAAATACCCATCAGACTGCTAAATAGCCATCAGACTGCTAAATAGCCATCAGACTCATAAATCGCCGTGAGACAGCTAAATAGCCATCAGACTGCTAAATAGCAATCAGACCCTAAATAGCCATCAGACTGATAAATAGCCATCAGACTGCTAAATAGCCATCAGACTGTTAAATAGCCATCAGACTGCTAAATAGCCATCAGACTGTTAAATAGCCATCAGTCTGTAAAATAGCCATTAGACTGCTAAATATCCATCAGACTGCTAAATATCCATCAGACTGCTAAATAGCCATCAGTCTGTTAAATAGCCATCAGACTGCTAAATAGCCATCAGACTGCTAAATAGCCATCAGACTGCTAAATAGCCATCAGACTGTTAAATAGCCATCAGACTGCTAAATAGCCATCAGAATGTTAAATAGCCATCAGACTCCTAAATCGCCGTGAGACAGCTAAATAGCCATCAGACTGCTAAATAGCAATCAGACTCCTAAATAGCCATCAGACTCCTAAATTGCCGTGAGACAGCTAAATAGCCATCAGACTGCTATATATCCATCAGACTGTTAAATAGCCATCAGACTGCTAAACAGCCATCAGACTGTTAAATAGCCATCAGTCTGTAAAATAGCCATTAGACTGCTAAATATCCATCAGACTGCTAAATATCCATCAGACTGCTAAATAGCCATCAGTCTGTTAAATAGCCATCAGACTGCTAAATAGCCATCAGACTGCTAAATAGCCATCAGTCTGTTAAATAGCCATCAGACTGCTAAATAGCCATCAGAATGTTAAATAGCAATCAGACTCCTAAATAGCCGTGAGACAGCTAAATAACCATCACACTGCTAAATAGCCATCAGACTGCTAAATAGCCATCAGACTGCTAAATAGCAGTGAGACAGCTAAATAGCCATCAGACTGCTAAATAGCCATCAGACTGATAAATAGCCATCAGTCTGTTAAATAGCCATCAGACTGCTAAATAGCCATCAGAATGTTAAATAGCAATCAGACTCCTAAATAGCCGTGAGACAGCTAAATAGCCATCAGACTGCTAAATAGCCATCAGACTGCTAAATAGCCATCAGACTGTTAAATAGCCATCAGACTGCTAAATAGCCATCAGACTGTTAAATAGCCATCAGTCTGTAAAATAGCCATTAGACTGCTAAATATCCATCAGACTGCTAAATATCCATCAGACTGCTAAATAGCCATCAGTCTGTTAAATAGCCATCAGACTGCTAAATAGCCATCAGACTGCTAAATAGCCATCAGACTGCTAAATAGCCATCAGACTGTTAAATAGCCATCAGACTGCTAAATAGCCATCAGAATGTTAAATAGCCATCAGACTCCTAAATCGCCGTGAGACAGCTAAATAGCCATCAGACTGCTAAATAGCAATCAGACTCCTAAATAGCCATCAGACTCCTAAATTGCCGTGAGACAGCTAAATAGCCATCAGACTGCTATATATCCATCAGACTGTTAAATAGCCATCAGACTGCTAAACAGCCATCAGACTGTTAAATAGCCATCAGTCTGTAAAATAGCCATTAGACTGCTAAATATCCATCAGACTGCTAAATATCCATCAGACTGCTAAATAGCCATCAGTCTGTTAAATAGCCATCAGACTGCTAAATAGCCATCAGACTGCTAAATAGCCATCAGTCTGTTAAATAGCCATCAGACTGCTAAATAGCCATCAGAATGTTAAATAGCAATCAGACTCCTAAATAGCCGTGAGACAGCTAAATAACCATCACACTGCTAAATAGCCATCAGACTGCTAAATAGCCATCAGACTGCTAAATAGCAGTGAGACAGCTAAATAGCCATCAGACTGCTAAATAGCCATCAGACTGATAAATAGCCATCAGTCTGTTAAATAGCCATCAGACTGCTAAATAGCCATCAGACTGCTAAATAGCAATCAGACTCCTAAATAGCCGTGAGACAGCTAAATAGCCATCAGACTGCTAAATAGCCATCAGACTGCTAAATAGCCATCAGACTGTTAAATAGCCATCAGACTGCTAAATAGCCATCAGACTCATAAATCGCCGTGAGACAGCTAAATAGCCATCAGACTGCTAAATAGCAATCAGACCCTAAATAGCCATCAGACTGCTAAATAGCCATCAGACTGCTAAATAGCCATCAGACTGTTAAATAGCCATCAGACTGCTAAATAGCCATCAGACTGTTAAATAGCCATCAGTCTGTAAAATAGCCATTAGACTGCTAAATATCCATCAGACTGCTAAATAGCCATCAGTCTGTTAAATAGCCATCAGACTGCTAAATAGCCATCAGACTGCTAAATAGCCATCAGACTGCTAAATAGCCATCAGACTGTTAAATAGCCATCAGACTGCTAAATAGCCATCAGAATGTTAAATAGCCATCAGACTCCTAAATCGCCGTGAGACAGCTAAATAGCCATCAGACTGCTAAATAGCAATCAGACTCCTAAATAGCCATCAGACTCCTAAATTGCCGTGAGACAGCTAAATAGCCATCAGACTGCTATATATCCATCAGACTGTTAAATAGCCATCAGACTGCTAAACAGCCATCAGACTGTTAAATAGCCATCAGTCTGTAAAATAGCCATTAGACTGCTAAATATCCATCAGACTGCTAAATATCCATCAGACTGCTAAATAGCCATCAGTCTGTTAAATAGCCATCAGACTGCTAAATAGCCATCAGACTGCTAAATAGCCATCAGTCTGTTAAATAGCCATCAGACTGCTAAATAGCCATCAGAATGTTAAATAGCAATCAGACTCCTAAATAGCCGTGAGACAGCTAAATAACCATCACACTGCTAAATAGCCATCAGACTGCTAAATAGCCATCAGACTGCTAAATAGCAGTGAGACAGCTAAATAGCCATCAGACTGCTAAATAGCCATCAGACTGATAAATAGCCATCAGTCTGTTAAATAGCCATCAGACTGCTAAATAGCCATCAGAATGTTAAATAGCAATCAGACTCCTAAATAGCCGTGAGACAGCTAAATAGCCATCAGACTGCTAAATAGCCATCAGACTGCTAAATAGCCATCAGACTGTTAAATAGCCATCAGACTGCTAAATAGCCATCAGACTGTTAAATAGCCATCAGTCTGTAAAATAGCCATTAGACTGCTAAATATCCATCAGACTGCTAAATATCCATCAGACTGCTAAATAGCCATCAGTCTGTTAAATAGCCATCAGACTGCTAAATAGCCATCAGACTGCTAAATAGCCATCAGACTGCTAAATAGCCATCAGACTGTTAAATAGCCATCAGACTGCTAAATAGCCATCAGAATGTTAAATAGCCATCAGACTCCTAAATCGCCGTGAGACAGCTAAATAGCCATCAGACTGCTAAATAGCAATCAGACTCCTAAATAGCCATCAGACTCCTAAATTGCCGTGAGACAGCTAAATAGCCATCAGACTGCTATATATCCATCAGACTGTTAAATAGCCATCAGACTGCTAAACAGCCATCAGACTGTTAAATAGCCATCAGTCTGTAAAATAGCCATTAGACTGCTAAATATCCATCAGACTGCTAAATATCCATCAGACTGCTAAATAGCCATCAGTCTGTTAAATAGCCATCAGACTGCTAAATAGCCATCAGACTGCTAAATAGCCATCAGTCTGTTAAATAGCCATCAGACTGCTAAATAGCCATCAGAATGTTAAATAGCAATCAGACTCCTAAATAGCCGTGAGACAGCTAAATAACCATCACACTGCTAAATAGCCATCAGACTGCTAAATAGCCATCAGACTGCTAAATAGCAGTGAGACAGCTAAATAGCCATCAGACTGCTAAATAGCCATCAGACTGATAAATAGCCATCAGTCTGTTAAATAGCCATCAGACTGCTAAATAGCCATCAGACTGCTAAATAGCAATCAGACTCCTAAATAGCCGTGAGACAGCTAAATAGCCATCAGACTGCTAAATAGCCATCAGACTGCTAAATAGCCATCAGACTGTTAAATAGCCATCAGACTGCTAAATAGCCATCAGACTCCTAAATTGCCGTGAGACAGCTAAATAGCCATCAGACTGCTATATATCCATCAGACTGTTAAATAGCCATCAGACTGCTAAATAGCCATCAGACTGTTAAATAGCCATCAGTCTGTAAAATAGCCATCAGACTGCTAAATAGCCATCAGACTGCTAAATAGCCATCAGACTGATAAATAGCCATCAGTCTGTAAAATAGACATCAGACTGCTAAATAGCCATCAGACTGCTAAATAGCCATCAGTCTGTTAAATAGCCATCAGACTGCTAAATAGCCATCAGAATGTTAAATAGCAATCAGACTCCTAAATAGCCGTGAGACAGCTAAATAGCCATCAGACTGCTAAATAGCCATCAGACTGCAAAATAGCCATCAGACTGCTAAATATCCATCAGACTGCTAAATAGCCATCAGTCTGTTAAATAGCCATCAGACTGCTAAATAGCCATCAGAATGTTAAATAGCAATCAGACTCCTAAATAGCCGTGAGACAGCTAAATAGCCATCAGACTGCTAAATAGCCATCAGACTGCTAAAAAGCCATCAGACTGCTAAATAGCAGTGAGACAGCTAAATAGCCATCAGACTGCTAAATAGCCATCAGACTGCTAAATAGCCATCAGAATGCTAAATAGCCATTAGACTGCTAAATAGCCATCAGTCTGCTAAATAGCCATCAGACTCCTAAATAGCCGTGAGACTGCTAAATACCCATCAGACTGCTAAATAGCCATCAGACTGCTAAATAGCCATCAGACTGTTCAATAGCCATCAGACTGCTAAATAGCCATCAGACTCATAAATCGCCGTGAGACAGCTAAATAGCCATCAGACTGCTAAATAGCAATCAGACCCTAAATAGCCATCAGACTGCTAAATAGCCATCAGACTGCTAAATAGCCATCAGACTGCTAAATATCCATCAGACTGCTAAATAGCCATCAGTCTGTTAAATAGCCATCAGACTGCTAAATAGCCATCAGAATGTTAAATAGCAATCAGACTCCTAAATAGCCGTGAGACAGCTAAATAGCCATCAGACTGCTAAATAGCCATCAGACTGCTAAAAAGCCATCAGACTGCTAAATAGCAGTGAGACAGCTAAATAGCCATCAGACTGCTAAATAGCCATCAGACTGCTAAATAGCCATCAGAATGCTAAATAGCCATTAGACTGCTAAATAGCCATCAGTCTGCTAAATAGCCATCAGACTCCTAAATAGCCGTGAGACAGCTAAATAGCCATCAGACTGCTAAATAGCCATCAGACTGCTAAAAAGCCATCAGACTGCTAAATAGCAGTGAGACAGCTAAATAGCCATCAGACTGCTAAATAGCCATCAGACTGCTAAATAGCCATCAGAATGCTAAATAGCCATTAGACTGCTAAATAGCCATCAGTCTGCTAAATAGCCATCAGACTCCTAAATAGCCGTGAGACTGCTAAATACCCATCAGACTGCTAAATAGCCATCAGACTGCTAAATAGCCATCAGACTGTTCAATAGCCATCAGACTGCTAAATAGCCATCAGAATGTTAAATAGCCATCAGACTCATAAATCGCCGTGAGACAGCTAAATAGCCATCAGACTGCTAAATAGCAATCAGACCCTAAATAGCCATCAGACTGCTAAATAGCCATCAGACTGCTAAATAGCCATCAGACTGCTAAATATCCATCAGACTGCTAAATAGCCATCAGTCTGTTAAATAGCCATCAGACTGCTAAATAGCCATCAGAATGTTAAATAGCAATCAGACTCCTAAATAGCCGTGAGACAGCTAAATAGCCATCAGACTGCTAAATAGCCATCAGACTGCTAAAAAGCCATCAGACTGCTAAATAGCAGTGAGACAGCTAAATAGCCATCAGACTGCTAAATAGCCATCAGACTGCTAAATAGCCATCAGAATGCTAAATAGCCATTAGACTGCTAAATAGCCATCAGTCTGCTAAATAGCCATCAGACTCCTAAATAGCCGTGAGACTGCTAAATACCCATCAGACTGCTAAATAGCCATCAGACTGCTAAATAGCCATCAAACTGTTCAATAGCCATCAGACTGCTAAATAGCCATCAGAATGTTAAATAGCCATCAGACTCATAAATCGCCGTGAGACAGCTAAATAGCCATCAGACTGCTAAATAGCAATCAGACCCTAAATAGCCATCAGACTGCTAAATAGCCATCAGACTGCTAAATAGCCATCAGACTGTTAAATAGCCATCAGACTGCTAAATAGCCATCAGACTGTTAAATAGCCATCAGTCTGTAAAATAGCCATTAGACTGCTAAATATCCATCAGACTGCTAAATATCCATCAGACTGCTAAATAGCCATCAGTCTGTTAAATAGCCATCAGAATGTTAAATAGCAATCAGACTCCTAAATAGCCGTGAGACAGCTAAATAGCCATCAGACTGCTAAATAGCCATCAGACTGCTAAAAAGCCATCAGACTGCTAAATAGCAGTGAGACAGCTAAATAGCCATCAGACTGCTAAATAGCCATCAGACTGCTAAATAGCCATCAGAATGCTAAATAGCCATTAGACTGCTAAATAGCCATCAGTCTGCTAAATAGCCATCAGACTCCTAAATAGCCGTGAGACTGCTAAATACCCATCAGACTGCTAAATAGCCATCAGACTGCTAAATAGCCATCAGACTGTTCAATAGCCATCAGACTGCTAAATAGCCATCAGAATGTTAAATAGCCATCAGACTCATAAATCGCCGTGAGACAGCTAAATAGCCATCAGACTGCTAAATAGCAATCAGACCCTAAATAGCCATCAGACTGCTAAATAGCCATCAGACTGCTAAATAGCCATCAGACTGTTAAATAGCCATCAGACTGCTAAATAGCCATCAGACTGTTAAATAGCCATCAGTCTGTACAATAGCCATTAGACTGCTAAATATCCATCAGACTGCTAAATATCCATCAGACTGCTAAATAGCCATCAGTCTGTTAAATAGCCATCAGACTGCTAAATAGCCATCAGACTGCTAAATAGCCATCAGTCTGTTAAATAGCCATCAGACTGCTAAATAGCCATCAGACTGCTAAATAGCCATCAGACTGATAAATAGCCATCAGACTGTTAAATAGCCATCAGACTGTTAAATAGCCATCAGACTGCTAAATAGCCATCAGACTGATAAATAGCCATCAGACTGTTAAATAGCCATCAGACTGTTAAATAGCCATCAGAATGTTAAATAGCCATCAGACTCATAAATCGCCGTGAGACAGCTAAATAGCCATCAGACTGCTAAATAGCAATCAGACCCTAAATAGCCATCAGACTGCTAAATAGCCATCAGACTGCTAAATAGCCATCAGACTGCTAAATATCCATCAGACTGCTAAATAGCCATCAGTCTGTTAAATAGCCATCAGACTGCTAAATAGCCATCAGAATGTTAAATAGCAATCAGACTCCTAAATAGCCGTGAGACAGCTAAATAGCCATCAGACTGCTAAATAGCCATCAGACTGCTAAAAAGCCATCAGACTGCTAAATAGCAGTGAGACAGCTAAATAGCCATCAGACTGCTAAATAGCCATCAGACTGCTAAATAGCCATCAGAATGCTAAATAGCCATTAGACTGCTAAATAGCCATCAGTCTGCTAAATAGCCATCAGACTCCTAAATAGCCGTGAGACTGCTAAATACCCATCAGACTGCTAAATAGCCATCAGACTGCTAAATAGCCATCAGACTGTTCAATAGCCATCAGACTGCTAAATAGCCATCAGAATGTTAAATAGCCATCAGACTCATAAATCGCCGTGAGACAGCTAAATAGCCATCAGACTGCTAAATAGCAATCAGACCCTAAATAGCCATCAGACTGCTAAATAGCCATCAGACTGCTAAATAGCCATCAGACTGTTAAATAGCCATCAGACTGCTAAATAGCCATCAGACTGTTAAATAGCCATCAGTCTGTAAAATAGCCATTAGACTGCTAAATATCCATCAGACTGCTAAATATCCATCAGACTGCTAAATAGCCATCAGTCTGTTAAATAGCCATCAGACTGCTAAATAGCCATCAGAATGTTAAATAGCAATCAGACTCCTAAATAGCCGTGAGACAGCTAAATAGCCATCAGACTGCTAAATAGCCATCAGACTGCTAAAAAGCCATCAGACTGCTAAATAGCAGTGAGACAGCTAAATAGCCATCAGACTGCTAAATAGCCATCAGACTGCTAAATAGCCATCAGAATGCTAAATAGCCATTAGACTGCTAAATAGCCATCAGTCTGCTAAATAGCCATCAGACTCCTAAATAGCCGTGAGACTGCTAAATACCCATCAGACTGCTAAATAGCCATCAGACTGCTAAATAGCCATCAGACTGTTCAATAGCCATCAGACTGCTAAATAGCCATCAGAATGTTAAATAGCCATCAGACTCATAAATCGCCGTGAGACAGCTAAATAGCCATCAGACTGCTAAATAGCAATCAGACCCTAAATAGCCATCAGACTGCTAAATAGCCATCAGACTGCTAAATAGCCATCAGACTGTTAAATAGCCATCAGACTGCTAAATAGCCATCAGACTGTTAAATAGCCATCAGTCTGTACAATAGCCATTAGACTGCTAAATATCCATCAGACTGCTAAATATCCATCAGACTGCTAAATAGCCATCAGTCTGTTAAATAGCCATCAGACTGCTAAATAGCCATCAGACTGCTAAATAGCCATCAGTCTGTTAAATAGCCATCAGACTGCTAAATAGCCATCAGACTGCTAAATAGCCATCAGACTGATAAATAGCCATCAGACTGTTAAATAGCCATCAGACTGTTAAATAGCCATCAGACTGTTAAATAGCCATCAGACTGCTAAATAGCCATCAGACTGCTAAATAGCCATCAGTCTGTAAAATAGCCATCAGACTGCTAAATATCCATCAGACTGCTAAATAGCCATCAGTCTGTTAAATAGCCATCAGACTGCTAAATAGCCATCAGAATGTTAAATAGCAATCAGACTCCTAAATAGCCGTGAGACAGCTAAATAGCCATCAGACTGTTAAATAGCCATCAGACTGCTAAATAGCAGTGAGACAGCTAAATAGCCATCAGACTGCTAAATAGCCATCAGACTGCTAAATAGCCATCAGAATGTTAAATAGCAATCAGACTCCTAAATAGCCGTGAGACTGCTAAATACCCATCAGACTGCTAAATAGCCATCAGACTGCTAAATAGCCATCAGACTGTTAAATAGCCATCAGACTGCTAAATAGCCATCAGAATGTTAAATAGCCATCAGACTCCTAAATCGCCGTGAGACAGCTAAATAGCCATCAGACTGCTAAATAGCAATCAGACTCCTAAATAGCCATCAGACTCCTAAATTGCCGTGAGACAGCTAAATAGCCATCAGACTGCTATATATCCATCAGACTGTTAAATAGCCATCAGACTGCTAAACAGCCATCAGACTGTTAAATAGCCATCAGTCTGTAAAATAGCCATTAGACTGCTAAATATCCATCAGACTGCTAAATATCCATCAGACTGCTAAATAGCCATCAGTCTGTTAAATAGCCATCAGACTGCTAAATAGCCATCAGACTGCTAAATAGCCATCAGTCTGTTAAATAGCCATCAGACTGCTAAATAGCCATCAGAATGTTAAATAGCAATCAGACTCCTAAATAGCCGTGAGACAGCTAAATAACCATCACACTGCTAAATAGCCATCAGACTGCTAAATAGCCATCAGACTGCTAAATAGCAGTGAGACAGCTAAATAGCCATCAGACTGCTAAATAGCCATCAGACTGATAAATAGCCATCAGTCTGTTAAATAGCCATCAGACTGCTAAATAGCCATCAGAATGTTAAATAGCAATCAGACTCCTAAATAGCCGTGAGACAGCTAAATAGCCATCAGACTGCTAAATAGCCATCAGACTGCTAAATAGCCATCAGACTCCTAAATAGCCGTGAGACTGCTAAATACCCATCAGACTGCTAAATAGCCATCAGACTGCTAAATAGCCATCAGACTGTTCAATAGCCATCAGACTGCTAAATAGCCATCAGACTCATAAATCGCCGTGAGACAGCTAAATAGCCATCAGACTGCTAAATAGCAATCAGACCCTAAATAGCCATCAGACTGATAAATAGCCATCAGACTGCTAAATAGCCATCAGACTGCTAAATATCCATCAGACTGCTAAATAGCCATCAGTCTGTTAAATAGCCATCAGACTGCTAAATAGCCATCAGAATGTTAAATAGCAATCAGACTCCTAAATAGCCGTGAGACAGCTAAATAGCCATCAGACTGCTAAATAGCCATCAGACTGCTAAAAAGCCATCAGACTGCTAAATAGCAGTGAGACAGCTAAATATCCATCAGACTGCTAAATAGCCATCAGACTGCTAAATAGCCATCAGAATGCTAAATAGCCATTAGACTGCTAAATAGCCATCAGTCTGCTAAATAGCCATCAGACTCCTAAATAGCCGTGAGACAGCTAAATAGCCATCAGACTGCTAAATAGCCATCAGACTGCTAAAAAGCCATCAGACTGCTAAATAGCAGTGAGACAGCTAAATAGCCATCAGACTGCTAAATAGCCATCAGACTGCTAAATAGCCATCAGAATGCTAAATAGCCATTAGACTGCTAAATAGCCATCAGTCTGCTAAATAGCCATCAGACTCCTAAATAGCCGTGAGACTGCTAAATACCCATCAGACTGCTAAATAGCCATCAGACTGCTAAATAGCCATCAGACTGTTCAATAGCCATCAGACTGCTAAATAGCCATCAGAATGTTAAATAGCCATCAGACTCATAAATCGCCGTGAGACAGCTAAATAGCCATCAGACTGCTAAATAGCAATCAGACCCTAAATAGCCATCAGACTGCTAAATAGCCATCAGACTGCTAAATAGCCATCAGACTGCTAAATATCCATCAGACTGCTAAATAGCCATCAGTCTGTTAAATAGCCATCAGACTGCTAAATAGCCATCAGAATGTTAAATAGCAATCAGACTCCTAAATAGCCGTGAGACAGCTAAATAGCCATCAGACTGCTAAATAGCCATCAGACTGCTAAAAAGCCATCAGACTGCTAAATAGCAGTGAGACAGCTAAATAGCCATCAGACTGCTAAATAGCCATCAGACTGCTAAATAGCCATCAGAATGCTAAATAGCCATTAGACTGCTAAATAGCCATCAGTCTGCTAAATAGCCATCAGACTCCTAAATAGCCGTGAGACTGCTAAATACCCATCAGACTGCTAAATAGCCATCAGACTGCTAAATAGCCATCAGACTGTTCAATAGCCATCAGACTGCTAAATAGCCATCAGAATGTTAAATAGCCATCAGACTCATAAATCGCCGTGAGACAGCTAAATAGCCATCAGACTGCTAAATAGCAATCAGACCCTAAATAGCCATCAGACTGCTAAATAGCCATCAGACTGCTAAATAGCCATCAGACTGTTAAATAGCCATCAGAATGCTAAATAGCCATCAGACTGTTAAATAGCCATCAGTCTGTAAAATAGCCATTAGACTGCTAAATATCCATCAGACTGCTAAATATCCATCAGACTGCTAAATAGCCATCAGTCTGTTAAATAGCCATCAGACTGCTAAATAGCCATCAGAATGTTAAATAGCAATCAGACTCCTAAATAGCCGTGAGACAGCTAAATAGCCATCAGACTGCTAAATAGCCATCAGACTGCTAAAAAGCCATCAGACTGCTAAATAGCAGTGAGACAGCTAAATAGCCATCAGACTGCTAAATAGCCATCAGACTGCTAAATAGCCATCAGAATGCTAAATAGCCATTAGACTGCTAAATAGCCATCAGTCTGCTAAATAGCCATCAGACTCCTAAATAGCCGTGAGACTGCTAAATACCCATCAGACTGCTAAATAGCCATCAGACTGCTAAATAGCCATCAGACTGTTCAATAGCCATCAGACTGCTAAATAGCCATCAGAATGTTAAATAGCCATCAGACTCATAAATCGCCGTGAGACAGCTAAATAGCCATCAGACTGCTAAATAGCAATCAGACCCTAAATAGCCTTCAGACTGCTAAATAGCCATCAGACTGCTAAATAGCCATCAGACTGTTAAATAGCCATCAGACTGCTAAATAGCCATCAGACTGTTAAATAGCCATCAGTCTGTAAAATAGCCATTAGACTGCTAAATATCCATCAGACTGCTAAATATCCATCAGACTGCTAAATAGCCATCAGTCTGTTAAATAGCCATCAGACTGCTAAATAGCCATCAGACTGCTAAATAGCCATCAGTCTGTTAAATAGCCATCAGACTGCTAAATAGCCATCAGACTGCTAAATAGCCATCAGACTGATAAATAGCCATCAGACTGTTAAATAGCCATCAGACTGTTAAATAGCCATCAGACTGTTAAATAGCCATCAGACTGCTAAATAGCCATCAGACTGCTAAATAGCCATCAGTCTGTAAAATAGCCATCAGACTGCTAAATATCCATCAGACTGCTAAATAGCCATCAGTCTGTTAAATAGCCATCAGACTGCTAAATAGCCATCAGAATGTTAAATAGCAATCAGACTCCTAAATAGCCGTGAGACAGCTAAATAGCCATCAGACTGTTAAATAGCCATCAGACTGCTAAATAGCAGTGAGACAGCTAAATAGCCATCAGACTGCTAAATAGCCATCAGACTGCTAAATAGCCATCAGAATGTTAAATAGCAATCAGACTCCTAAATAGCCGTGAGACTGCTAAATACCCATCAGACTGCTAAATAGCCATCAGACTGCTAAATAGCCATCAGACTGTTAAATAGCCATCAGACTGCTAAATAGCCATCAGAATGTTAAATAGCCATCAGACTCCTAAATCGCCGTGAGACAGCTAAATAGCCATCAGACTGCTAAATAGCAATCAGACTCCTAAATAGCCATCAGACTCCTAAATTGCCGTGAGACAGCTAAATAGCCATCAGACTGCTATATATCCATCAGACTGTTAAATAGCCATCAGACTGCTAAACAGCCATCAGACTGTTAAATAGCCATCAGTCTGTAAAATAGCCATTAGACTGCTAAATATCCATCAGACTGCTAAATATCCATCAGACTGCTAAATAGCCATCAGTCTGTTAAATAGCCATCAGACTGCTAAATAGCCATCAGACTGCTAAATAGCCATCAGTCTGTTAAATAGCCATCAGACTGCTAAATAGCCATCAGAATGTTAAATAGCAATCAGACTCCTAAATAGCCGTGAGACAGCTAAATAACCATCACACTGCTAAATAGCCATCAGACTGCTAAATAGCCATCAGACTGCTAAATAGCAGTGAGACAGCTAAATAGCCATCAGACTGCTAAATAGCCATCAGACTGATAAATAGCCATCAGTCTGTTAAATAGCCATCAGACTGCTAAATAGCCATCAGAATGTTAAATAGCAATCAGACTCCTAAATAGCCGTGAGACAGCTAAATAGCCATCAGACTGCTAAATAGCCATCAGACTGCTAAATAGCCATCAGACTGTTAAATAGCCATCAGACTGCTAAATAGCCATCAGACTCCTAAATTGCCGTGAGACAGCTAAATAGCCATCAGACTGCTATATATCCATCAGACTGTTAAATAGCCATCAGACTGCTAAATAGCCATCAGACTGTTAAATAGCCATCAGTCTGTAAAATAGCCATTAGACTGCTAAATATCCATCAGACTGCTAAATAGCCATCAGTCTGTTAAATAGCCATCAGACTGCTAAATAGCCATCAGACTGCTAAATAGCCATCAGTCTGTTAAATAGCCATCAGACTGCTAAATAGCCATCAGAATGTTAAATAGCAATCAGACTCCTAAATAGCCGTGAGACAGCTAAATAACCATCACACTGCTAAATAGCCATCAGACTGCTAAATAGCCATCAGACTGCTAAATAGCAGTGAGACAGCTAAATAGCCATCAGACTGCTAAATAGCCATCAGACTGCTAAATAGCCATCAGACTGATAAATAGCCATCAGTCTGTAAAATAGCCATCAGACTGCTAAATAGCCATCAGACTGCTAAATAGCCATCAGTCTGTTAAATAGCCATCAGACTGCTAAATAGCCATCAGAATGTTAAATAGCAATCAGACTCCTAAATAGCCGTGAGACAGCTAAATAGCCATCAGACTGCTAAATAGCCATCAGACTGCTAAAAAGCCATCAGACTGCTAAATAGCAGTGAGACAGCTAAATAGCCATCAGACTGCTAAATAGCCATCAGACTGCTAAATAGCCATCAGAATGCTAAATAGCCATTAGACTGCTAAATAGCCATCAGTCTGCTAAATAGCCATCAGACTCCTAAATAGCCGTGAGACTGCTAAATACCCATCAGACTGCTAAATAGCCATCAGACTGCTAAATAGCCATCAGACTGTTCAATAGCCATCAGACTGCTAAATAGCCATCAGACTCATAAATCGCCGTGAGACAGCTAAATAGCCATCAGACTGCTAAATAGCAATCAGACCCTAAATAGCCATCAGACTGCTAAATAGCCATCAGACTGCTAAATAGCCATCAGACTGCTAAATATCCATCAGACTGCTAAATAGCCATCAGTCTGTTAAATAGCCATCAGACTGCTAAATAGCCATCAGAATGTTAAATAGCAATCAGACTCCTAAATAGCCGTGAGACAGCTAAATAGCCATCAGACTGCTAAATAGCCATCAGACTGCTAAAAAGCCATCAGACTGCTAAATAGCAGTGAGACAGCTAAATAGCCATCAGTCTGCTAAATAGCCATCAGACTCCTAAATAGCCGTGAGACTGCTAAATACCCATCAGACTGCTAAATAGCCATCAGACTGCTAAATAGCCATCAGACTGTTCAATAGCCATCAGACTGCTAAATAGCCATCAGACTCATAAATCGCCGTGAGATAGCTAAATAGCCATCAGACTGCTAAATAGCAATCAGACCCTAAATAGCCATCAGACTGCTAAATAGCCATCAGACTGCTAAATAGCCACCAGACTGCTAAATAGCCATCAGACTGCTAAATAGCCATCAGACTGTTAAATAGCCATCAGTCTGTAAAATAGCCATTAGACTGCTAAATATCCATCAGACTGCTAAATATCCATCAGACTGCTAAATAGCCATCAGTCTGTTAAATAGCCATCAGACTGCTAAATAGCCATCAGACTGCTAAATAGCCATCAGTCTGTTAAATAGCCATCAGACTGCTAAATAGCCATCAGAATGTTAAATAGCAATCAGACTCCTAAATAGCCGTGAGACAGCTAAATAGCCATCACACTGCTAAATAGCCATCAGACTGCTAAATAGCCATCAGACTGCTAAATAGCAGTGAGACAGCTAAATAGCCATCAGACTGCTAAATAGCCATCAGACTGCTAAATAGCCATCAGACTGATAAATAGCCATCAGACTGTTAAATAGCCATCAGACTGTTAAATAGCCATCAGACTGTTAAATAGCCATCAGACTGCTAAATAGCCATCAGACTGCTAAATAGCCATCAGTCTGTAAAATAGCCATCAGACTGCTAAATATCCATCAGACTCCTAAATAGCCATCAGTCTGTTAAATAGCCATCAGACTGCTAAATAGCCATCAGAATGTTAAATAGCAATCAGACTCCTAAATAGCCGTGAGACAGCTAAATAGCCATCAGACTGCTAAATAGCCATCAGACTGCTAAAAAGCCATCAGACTGCTAAATAGCAGTGAGACAGCTAAATAGCCATCAGACTGCTAAATAGCCATCAGACTGCTAAATAGCCATCAGAATGCAAAATAGCCATTAGACTGCTAAATAGCCATCAGTCTGCTAAATAGCCATCAGACTCCTAAATAGCCGTGAGACTGCTAAATACCCATCAGACTGCTAAATAGCCATCAGACTGCTAAATAGCCATCAGACTGTTCAATAGCCATCAGACTGCTAAATAGCCATCAGAATGTTAAATAGCCATCAGACTCATAAATCGCCGTGAGACAGCTAAATAGCCATCAGACTGCTAAATAGCAATCAGACCCTAAATAGCCATCAGACTGCTAAATAGCCATCAGACTGCTAAATAGCCATCAGACTGCTAAATATCCATCAGACTGCTAAATAGCCATCAGTCTGTTAAATAGCCATCAGACTGCTAAATAGCCATCAGAATGTTAAATAGCAACCAGACTCCTAAATAGCCGTGAGACAGCTAAATAGCCATCAGACTGCTAAATAGCCATCAGACTGCTAAAAAGCCATCAGACTGCTAAATAGCAGTGAGACAGCTAAATAGCCATCAGACTGCTAAATAGCCATCAGACTGCTAAATAGCCATCAGAATGCTAAATAGCCATTAGACTGCTAAATAGCCATCAGTCTGCTAAATAGCCATCAGACTCCTAAATAGCCGTGAGACTGCTAAATACCCATCAGACTGCTAAATAGCCATCAGACTGCTAAATAGCCATCAGACTGTTCAATAGCCATCAGACTGCTAAATAGCCATCAGAATGTTAAATAGCCATCAGACTCATAAATCGCCGTGAGACAGCTAAATAGCCATCAGACTGCTAAATAGCAATCAGACCCTAAATAGCCATCAGACTGCTAAATAGCCATCAGACTGCTAAATAGCCATCAGACTGTTAAATAGCCATCAGACTGCTAAATAGCCATCAGACTGTTAAATAGCCATCAGTCTGTAAAATAGCCATTAGACTGCTAAATATCCATCAGACTGCTAAATATCCATCAGACTGCTAAATAGCCATCAGTCTGTTAAATAGCCATCAGACTGCTAAATAGCCATCAGAATGTTAAATAGCAATCAGACTCCTAAATAGCCGTGAGACAGCTAAATAGCCATCAGACTGCTAAATAGCCATCAGACTGCTAAAAAGCCATCAGACTGCTAAATAGCAGTGAGACAGCTAAATAGCCATCAGACTGCTAAATAGCCATCAGACTGCTAAATAGCCATCAGACTGCTAAATAGCCATCAGTCTGTTAAATAGCCATCAGACTGCTAAATAGCCATCAGACTGCTAAATAGCCATCAGTCTGTTAAATAGCCATCACACTGCTAAATAGCCATCAGACTGCTAAATAGCCATCAGACTGCTAAATAGCAGTGAGACAGCTAAATAGCCATCAGACTGCTAAATAGCCATCAGACTGCTAAATAGCCATCAGACTGATAAATAGCCATCAGACTGTTAAATAGCCATCAGACTGTTAAATAGCCATCAGACTGTTAAATAGCCATCAGACTGCTAAATAGCCATCAGACTGCTAAATAGCCATCAGTCTGTAAAATAGCCATCAGACTGCTAAATATCCATCAGACTGCTAAATAGCCATCAGTCTGTTAAATAGCCATCAGACTGCTAAATAGCCATCAGAATGTTAAATAGCAATCAGACTCCTAAATAGCCGTGAGACAGCTAAATAGCCATCAGACTGTTAAATAGCCATCAGACTGCTAAATAGCAGTGAGACAGCTAAATAGCCATCAGACTGCTAAATAGCCATCAGACTGCTAAATAGCCATCAGAATGTTAAATAGCAATCAGACTCCTAAATAGCCGTGAGACTGCTAAATACCCATCAGACTGCTAAATAGCCATCAGACTGCTAAATAGCCATCAGACTGTTAAATAGCCATCAGACTGCTAAATAGCCATCAGAATGTTAAATAGCCATCAGACTCCTAAATCGCCGTGAGACAGCTAAATAGCCATCAGACTGCTAAATAGCAATCAGACTCCTAAATAGCCATCAGACTCCTAAATTGCCGTGAGACAGCTAAATAGCCATCAGACTGCTATATATCCATCAGACTGTTAAATAGCCATCAGACTGCTAAATAGCAGTGAGACAGCTAAATAGCCATCAGACTGCTAAATAGCCATCAGACTGATAAATAGCCATCAGTCTGTAAAATAGCCATCAGATTGCTAAATATCCATCAGACTGCTAAATAGCCATCAGTCTGTTAAATAGCCATCAGACTGCTAAATAGCCATCAGAATGTTAAATAGCAATCAGACTCCTAAATAGCCGTGAGACAGCTAAATAGCCATCAGACTGCTAAATAGCCATCAGACTGCTAAATAGCCATCAGACTGTTAAATAGCCATCAGACTGCTAAATAGCCATCAGACTGTTAAATAGCCATCAGACTGCTAAATAGCCATCAGACTGCTATATATCCATCAGACTGTTAAATAGCCATCAGACTGCTAAATAGCCATCAGACTGTTAAATAGCCATCAGTCTGTAAAATAGCCATCAGACTGTTAAATAGCCATCAGTCTGTAAAATAGCCATTAGACTGCTAAATAGCCATCAGACTGCTAAATATCCATCAGACTGCTAAATAGCCATCAGTCTGTTAAATAGCCATCAGACTGCTAAATAGCCATCAGACTGCTAAATAGCCATCAGTCTGTTAAATAGCCATCAGACTGCTAAATAGCCATCAGAATGTTAAATAGCAATCAGACTCCTAAATAGCCGTGAGACAGCTAAATAACCATCACACTGCTAAATAGCCATCAGACTGCTAAATAGCCATCAGACTGCTAAATAGCAGTGAGACAGCTAAATAGCCATCAGTCTGTAAAATAGCCATCAGACTGCTAAATATCCATCAGACTGCTAAATAGCCATCAGTCTGTTAAATAGCCATCAGACTGCTAAATAGCCATCAGAATGTTAAATAGCAATCAGACTCCTAAATAGCCGTGAGACAGCTAAATAGCCATCAGACTGCTAAATAGCCATCAGACTGCTAAATAGCCATCAGACTGTTAAATAGCCATCAGACTGCTAAATAGCCATCAGACTGTTAAATAGCCATCAGACTGTTAAATAGCCATCAGACTGCTAAATAGCCACCAGACTGCTAAATAGCCATCAGTCTGTAAAATAGCCATCAGACTGCTAAATATCCATCAGACTGCTAAATAGCCATCAGTCTGTTAAATAGCCATCAGACTGCTAAATAGCCATCAGAATGTTAAATAGCAATCAGACTCCTAAATAGCCGTGAGACAGCTAAATAGCCATCAGACTGCTAAATAGCCATCAGACTGCTAAATAGCAGTGAGACAGCTAAATAGCCATCAGACTGCTAAATAGCCATCAGACTCCTAAATAGCAGTGAGACTGCTAAATACCCATCAGACTGCTAAATAGCAGTGAGACTGCTAAATACCCATCAGACTGCTAAATAGCCATCAGAATGTTAAATAGCCATCAGACTCCTAAATCGCCGTGAGACAGCTAAATAGCCATCAGACTGCTAAATAGCAATCAGACTCCTAAATAGCCATCAGACTCCTAAATTGCCGTGAGACAGCTAAATAGCCATCAGACTGCTATATATCCATCAGACTTCTAAATAGCCATCAGACTGTTAAATAGCCATCAGTCTGTAAAATAGCCATCAGACTGCTAAATATCCATCAGACTGCTAAATATCCATCAGTCTGTTAAATAGCCATCATACTGCTAAATATCCATCAGACTGCTAAATAGCCATCAGACTGCTAAATAGCCATCAGACTGCTAAATAGCCATCAGACTGCTAAATAGCCATCAGACTGCTAAATAGCAGTGAGACAGCTAAATAGCCATCAGACTCCTAAATAGCCGTGAGACAGCTAAATAGCCATCAGACTGCTAAATAGCCATCAGACTGCTAAATAGCCATCAGAATGTTAAATAGCCATCAGACTCCTAAATCGCCGTGAGACAGCTAAATAGCCATCAGACTGCTAAATACCCATCAGTCTGTTAAATAGCCATCATACTGCTAAATATCCATCAGACTGCTAAATAGCCATCAGAATGCTCAATAACCATCAGACTCCTAAATAGCCATGACACTGCGAAATAGCCATCAGACTGCTAAATAGCCATCAGAATGCTAAAAAACCATCAGACTCCTAAATAGCCATGAGACAGCTAAATAGCCGTCAGACTGCTAAATATCCATCAGACTGCTAAATAGCCATCAGACTGTTAAATAGCATTCAGTCTGTAAAATAGCCATCAGACTGCTAAATATCCATCAGACTGCTAAATAGCCATCAGTCTGTTAAATAGCCATCAGACTGCTAAATAGCCATCAGACTGCTAAATAGCCATCAGTCTGCTAAATAGCCATCAGACTGCTAAATAGCCATCAGACTGTTAAATAGCCATCAGTCTGTAAAATAGCCATCAGACTGCTAAATAGCCATCAGACTGCTAAATAGCCATCAGTCTGTTAAATAGCCATCAGACTGCTAAATAGCCATCAGAATGTTAAATAGCAATCAGACTCCTAAATAGCCGTGAGACAGCTAAATAGCCATCAGACTGCTAAATAGCCATCAGACTGCTAAATAGCAGTGAGACAGCTAAATAGCCATCAGACTGCTAAATAGCCATCAGACTGCTAAATAGCCATCAGTCTGCTAAATAGCCATCAGACTCCTAAATAGCAGTGAGACTGCTAAATACCCATCAGACTGCTAAATAGCCATCAGACTGCTAAATAGCCATCAGACTGTTAAATAGCCATCAGACTGCTAAATAGCCATCAGAATGTTAAATAGCCATCAGACTCCTAAATCGCCGTGAGACAGCTAAATAGCCATCAGACTGCTAAATAGCAATCAGAGTCCTAAATAGCCATCAGACTCCTAAATTGCCGTGAGACAGCTAAATAGCCATCAGACTGCTATATATCCATCAGACTTCTAAATAGCCATCAGACTGTTAAATAGCCATCAGTCTGTAAAATAGCCATCAGACTGCTAAATATCCATCAGACTGCTAAATATCCATCAGTCTGTTAAATACCCATCATACTGCTAAATATCCATCAGACTGCTAAATAGCCATCAGACTGCTAAATAGCCATCAGACTGCTAAATAGCCATCAGACTGCTAAATAGCCATCAGACTGCTAAATAGCAGTGAGACAGCTAAATAGCCATCAGACTCCTAAATAGCCGTGAGACAGCTAAATAGCCATCAGACTGCTAAATAGCCATCAGACTGCTAAATAGCCATCAGAATGTTAAATAGCCATCAGACTCCTAAATCGCCGTGAGACAGCTAAATAGCCATCAGACTGCTAAATACCCATCAGACTGCTAAATAGCAGTGAGACTGCTAAATACCCATCAGACTGCTAAATAGCCATCAGAATGTTAAATAGCCATCAGACTCCTAAATCGCCGTGAGACAGCTAAATAGCCATCAGACTGCTAAATAGCAATCAGACTCCTAAATAGCCATCAGACTCCTAAATATCCATCAGACTGCTAAATAGCCATCAGACTGCTATATATCCATCAGACTTCTAAATAGCCATCAGACTGTTAAATAGCCATCAGTCTGTAAAATAGCCATCAGACTGCTAAATATCCATCAGACTGCTAAATATCCATCAGTCTGTTAAATAGCCATCATACTGCTAAATATCCATCAGACTGCTAAATAGCCATCAGACTGCTAAATAGCCATCAGACTGCTAAATAGCCATCAGACTGCTAAATAGCCATCAGACTGCTAAATAGCAGTGAGACAGCTAAATAGCCATCAGACTCCTAAATAGCCGTGAGACAGCTAAATAGCCATCAGACTGCTAAATAGCCATCAGACTGCTAAATAGCCATCAGAATGTTAAATAGCCATCAGACTCCTAAATCGCCGTGAGACAGCTAAATAGCCATCAGACTGCTAAATACCCATCAGACTGCTAAATAGCAGTGAGACTGCTAAATACCCATCAGACTGCTAAATAGCCATCAGAATGTTAAATAGCCATCAGACTCCTAAATCGCCGTGAGACAGCTAAATAGCCATCAGACTGCTAAATAGCAATCAGACTCCTAAATAGCCATCAGACTCCTAAATTGCCGTGAGACAGCTAAATAGCCATCAGACTGCTATATATCCATCAGACTTCTAAATAGCCATCAGACTGTTAAATAACCATCAGTCTGTAAAATAGCCATCAGACTGCTAAATATCCATCAGACTGCTAAATATCCATCAGTCTGTTAAATAGCCATCATACTGCTAAATATCCATCAGACTGCTAAATAGCCATCAGACTGCTAAATAGCCATCAGACTGCTAAATAGCCATCAGACTGCTAAATAGCCATCAGACTGCTAAATAGCCATCAGACTGCTAAATAGCCATCAGACTGCTAAATAGCCATCAGACTGCTAAATAGCCATCAGACTCCTAAATAGCCGTGAGACAGCTAAATAGCCATCAGACTGCTAAATAGCCATCAGACTGCTAAATAGCCATCAGAATGTTAAATAGCCATCAGACTCCTAAATCGCCGTGAGACAGCTAAATAGCCATCAGACTGCTAAATACCCATCAGACTGCTAAATAGCCATCAGACTGCTAAATACCCATCAGTCTGTTAAATAGCCATCATACTGCTAAATATCCATCAGACTGCTAAATAGCCATCAGAATGCTCAATAACCATCAGACTCCTAAATAGCCATGACACTGCGAAATAGCCATCAGACTGCTAAATAGCCATCAGAATGCTAAAAAACCATCAGACTCCTAAATAGCCATGAGACAGCTAAATAGCCGTCAGACTGCTAAATAGCCATCAGACTCCTAAATTGCCGTGAGACAGCTAAATAGCCATCAGACTGCTAAATAGCCATCAGACTGCTAAATATCCATCAGACTGCTAAATAGCCATCAGACTGTTAAATAGCCATCAGTCTGTAAAATAGCCATCAGACTGCTAAATATCCATCAGACTGCTAAATAGCCATCAGTCTGTTAAATAGCCATCAGACTGCTAAATAGCCATCAGACTGCTAAATAGCCATCAGTCTGCTAAATAGCCATCAGACTGCTAAATAGCCATCAGACTGTTAAATAGCCATCAGTCTGTAAAATAGCCATCAGACTGCTAAATAGCCATCAGACTGCTAAATAGCCATCAGTCTGTTAAATAGCCATCAGACTGCTAAATAGCCATCAGAATGTTAAATAGCAATCAGACTCCTAAATAGCCGTGAGACAGCTAAATAGCCATCAGACTGCTAAATAGCCATCAGACTGCTAAATAGCAGTGAGACAGCTAAATAGCCATCAGACTGCTAAATAGCCATCAGACTGCTAAATAGCCATCAGTCTGCTAAATAGCCATCAGACTCCTAAATAGCAGTGAGACTGCTAAATACCCATCAGACTGCTAAATAGCCATCAGACTGCTAAATAGCCATCAGACTGTTAAATAGCCATCAGACTGCTAAATAGCCATCAGAATGTTAAATAGCCATCAGACTCCTAAATCGCCGTGAGACAGCTAAATAGCCATCAGACTGCTATATATCCATCAGACTTCTAAATAGCCATCAGACTGGTAAATAGCCATCAGTCTGTAAAATAGCCATCAGACTGCTAAATATCCATCAGACTGCTAAATATCCATCAGTCTGTTAAATAGCCATCATACTGCTAAATATCCATCAGACTGCTAAATAGCCATCAGACTGCTAAATAGCCATCAGACTGCTAAATAGCCATCAGACTGCTAAATAGCCATCAGACTGCTAAATAGCAGTGAGACAGCTAAATAGCCATCAGACTCCTAAATAGCCGTGAGACAGCTAAATAGCCATCAGACTGCTAAATAGCCATCAGACTGCTAAATAGCCATCAGAATGTTAAATAGCCATCAGACTCCTAAATCGCCGTGAGACAGCTAAATAGCCATCAGACTGCTAAATACCCATCAGACTGCTAAATAGCCATCAGACTGCTAAATACCCATCAGTCTGTTAAATAGCCATCATACTGCTAAATATCCATCAGACTGCTAAATAGCCATCAGAATGCTCAATAACCATCAGACTCCTAAATAGCCATGACACTGCGAAATAGCCATCAGACTGCTAAATAGCCATCAGAATGCTAAAAAAACATCAGACTCCTAAATAGCCATGAGACAGCTAAATAGCTGTCAGACTGCTAAATAGCCATCAGACTCCTAAATTGCCGTGAGACAGCTAAATAGCCATCAGACTGCTAAATAGCCATCAGACTGCTAAATATCCATCAGACTGCTAAATAGCCATCAGTCTGTTAAATAGCCATCAGACTGCTAAATAGCCATCAGACTGCTAAATAGCCATCAGTCTGCTAAATAGCCATCAGTCTGTAAAATAGCCATCAGACTGCTAAATATCCATCAGACTGCTAAATAGCCATCAGACTGCTAAATAGCCATCAGTCTGTTAAATAGCCATCAGACTGCTAAATAGCCATCAGACTGCTAAATAGCCATCAGTCTGTAAAATAGCCATCAGACTGCTAAATATCCATCAGACTGCTAAATATCCATCAGACTGCTAAATAGCCATCAGTCTGTTAAATAGCCATCAGACTGCTAAATAGCCATCAGAATGTTAAATAGCAATCAGACTCCTAAATAGCCGTGAGACAGCTAAATAGCCATCAGACTGCTAAATAGCCATCAGAATGTTAAATAGCAATCAGACTGCTAAATTGCCGTGAGACAGCTAAATAGCCATCAGACTGCTATATATCCATCAGACTGCTAAATAGCCATCAGTCTGTTAAATAGCCATCAGACTGCTAAATAGCCATCAGACTGCTAAATAGCCATCAGTCTGCTAAATAGCCATCAGACTTCTAAATAGCCATCAGACTGCTAAATATCCATCAGACTGCTAAATAGCCATCAGTCTGCTAAATAGCCATCAGACTGCTAAATAGCCATCAGTCTGTAAAATAGCCATCAGACTGCTAAATATCCATCAGACTGTTAAATAGCCATCAGACTGCTAAATAGCCATCAGAATGTTAAATAGCAATCAGACTCCTAAATTGCCGTGAGACAGCTAAATAGCCATCAGACTGCTATATATCCATCAGACTGCAAAATAGCCATCAGACTTTTAAATAGCCATCAGTCTGTAAAATAGCCATCAGACTGCTAAATATCCATCAGACTGCTAAATATCCATCAGTCTGTTAAATAGCCATCATACTGCTAAATATCCATCAGACTGCTAAATAGCCATCAGACTGCTAAATAGCCATCAGAATGTTAAATAGCCATCAGACTCCTAAATAGCCGTGAGACAGCTAAATAGCCATCAGACTGCTAAATAGCAATCAGACTGCTAAATAGCCATCAGACTGCTAAATAGCCATCAGACTGCTAAATAGCCATCAGAATGCTCAATAACCATCAGACTCCTAAATAGCCATGAGACTGCTAAATAGCCATCAGACTGCTAAATAGCCATCAGACTCCTAAATATCCGTGAGACAGCTAAATAGCCATCAGACTGCTAAATAGCCATCAGACTGCTAAATATCCATCAGACTGCTAAATAGCCATCAGACTGCTAAATAGCCATCAGTCTGTTAAATAGCCATCAGACTGCTAAATAGCCATCAGACTGCTAAATAGCCATCAGAATGCTCAATAACCATCAGACTCCTAAATAGCCATGAGACTGCTAAATAGCCATCAGACTGCTAAATAGCCATCAGACTCTTAAATATCCGTGAGACAGCTAAATAGCCATCAGACTGCTAAATAGCCATCAGACTGCTAAATATCCATCAGACTGCTAAATAGCCATCAGACTGTTAAATAGCCATCAGTCTGTAAAATAGCCATCAGACTGCTAAATATCCATCAGACTGCTAAATAGCCATCAGTCTGCTAAATAGCCATCAGACTTCTAAATAGCCATCAGACTGCTAAATATCCATCAGACTGCTAAATAGCCATCAGTCTGCTAAATAGCCATCAGACTGCTAAATAGCCATCAGTCTGTAAAATAGCCATCAGACTGCTAAATATCCATCAGACTGCTAAATAGCCATCAGTCTGTTAAATAGCCATCAGACTGCTAAATAGCCATCAGAATATTAAATAGCAATCAGACTCCTAAATAGCCGTGAGACAGCTAAATAGCCATCAGACTGCTAAATAGCCATCAGACTGCTAAATAGCCATCACACTGCTAAATAGCAGTGAGACAGCTAAATAGCCATCAGACTGCTAAATAGCCATCAGTCTGTAAAATAGCCATCAGACTGCTAAATATCCATCAGACTGCTAAATATCCATCAGTCTGTTAAATAGCCATCAGACTGCTAAATAGCCATCAGACTGATAAATAGCCATCAGTCTGTAAAATAGCCATCAGACTGCTAAATATCCATCAGACTGCTAAATAGCCATCAGTCTGTTAAATAGCCATCAGACTGCTAAATAGCCATCAGAATGTTAAATAGCAATCAGACTCCTAAATAGCCGTGAGACAGCTAAATAGCCATCAGACTGCTAAATAGCCATCAGACTGCTAAATAGCCATCAGACTGTTAAATAGCCATCAGACTGCTAAATAGCCATCAGACTGTTAAATAGCCATCAGTCTGTAAAATAGCCATTAGACTGCTAAATATCCATCAGACTGCTAAATATCCATCAGACTGCTAAATAGCCATCAGTCTGTTAAATAGCCATCAGACTGCTAAATAGCCAGCAGACTGCTAAATAGCCATCAGTCTGTAAAATAGCCATCAGACTGCCAAATATCCATCAAACTGCTAAATAGCCATCACACTGCTAAATAGCCATCAGACTGCTAAATAGCCATCAGACTGCTAAATAGCCATCAGACTGCTAAATAGCAGTGAGACAGCTAAATAGCCATCAGACTGCTAAATAGCCATCAGACTGCTAAATAGCCATCAGAATGCTAAATAGCCATCAGACTGCTAAATAGCCATCAGACTGCTAAATAGCCATCAGAATGCTCAATAACCATCAGACTCCTAAATAGCCATGAGACTGCTAAATAGCCATCAGACTGCTAAATAGCCATCAGACTGCTAAATATCCATCAGACTGCTAAATATCCATCAGACTGCTAAATAGCCATCAGTCTGTTAAATAGCCATCAGTCTGTAAAATAGCCATCAGACTGCTAAATATCCATCAGACTGCTAAATAGCCATCAGTCTGTTAAATAGACATCAGACTGCTAAATAGCCATCAGAATGTTAAATAGCAATCAGACTCCTAAATAGCCGTGAGACAGCTAAATAGCCATCAGACTGCTAAATAGCAGTGAGACAGCTAAATAGCCATCAGACTGCTAAATAGCCATCAGAATGCTAAATAGCCATCAGACTGCTAAATAGCCATCAGAATGCTCAATAACCATCAGACTCCTAAATAGCCATGAGACTGCTAAATAGCCATCAGACTGCTAAATAGCCATCAGACTCCTAAATATCCGTGAGACAGCTAAATAGCCATCAGACTGCTAAATAGCCATCAGACTGCTAAATATCCATCAGACTGCTAAATAGCCATCAGACTGTTAAATAGCCATCAGTCTGTAAAATAGCCATCAGACTGCTAAATATCCATCAGACTGCTAAATATCCATCAGACTGCTAAATAGCCATCAGACTGTTAAATAGCCATCAGTCTGTAAAATAGCCATCAGACTGCTAAATATCCATCAGACTGCTAAATAGCCATCAGACTCCTAAATTGCCGTGAGACAGCTAAATAGCCATCAGACTGCTAAACAGCCATCAGACTGCTAAATATCCATCAGACTGCTAAATAGCCATCAGACTGTTAAATAGCATTCAGTCTGTAAAATAGCCATCAGACTGCTAAATATCCATCAGACTGCTAAATAGCCATCAGTCTGTTAAATAGCCATCAGACTGCTAAATAGCCATCAGACTGCTAAATAGCCATCAGTCTGCTAAATAGCCATCAGACTGCTAAATAGCCATCAGACTGTTAAATAGCCATCAGTCTGTAAAATAGCCATCAGACTGCTAAATAGCCATCAGACTGCTAAATAGCCATCAGTCTGTTAAATAGCCATCAGACTGCTAAATCGCCATCAGAATGTTAAATAGCAATCAGACTCCTAAATAGCCGTGAGACAGCTAAATAGCCATCAGACTGCTAAATAGCCATCAGACTGCTAAATAGCAGTGAGACAGCTAAATAGCCATCAGACTGCTAAATAGCCATCAGACTGCTAAATAGCCATCAGTCTGCTAAATAGCCATCAGACTCCTAAATAGCAGTGAGACTGCTAAATACCCATCAGACTGCTAAATAGCCATCAGACTGCTAAATAGCCATCAGACTGTTAAATAGCCATCAGACTGCTAAATAGCCATCAGAATGTTAAATAGCCATCAGACTCCTAAATCGCCGTGAGACAGCTAAATAGCCATCAGACTGCTAAATAGCAATCAGACTCCTAAATAGCCATCAGACTCCTAAATTGCCGTGAGACAGCTAAATAGCCATCAGACTGCTATATATCCATCAGACTTCTAAATAGCCATCAGACTGTTAAATAGCCATCAGTCTGTAAAATAGCCATCAGACTGCTAAATATCCATCAGACTGCTAAATATCCATCAGTCTGTTAAATAGCCATCATACTGCTAAATATCCATCAGACTGCTAAATAGCCATCAGACTGCTAAATAGCCATCAGACTGCTAAATAGCCATCAGACTGCTAAATAGCCATCAGACTGCTAAATAGCAGTGAGACAGCTAAATAGCCATCAGACTCCTAAATAGCCGTGAGACAGCTAAATAGCCATCAGACTGCTAAATAGCCATCAGACTGCTAAATAGCCATCAGAATGTTAAATAGCCATCAGACTCCTAAATCGCCGTGAGACAGCTAAATAGCCATCAGACTGCTAAATACCCATCAGACTGCTAAATAGCCATCAGACTGCTAAATACCCATCAGTCTGTTAAATAGCCATCATACTGCTAAATATCCATCAGACTGCTAAATAGCCATCAGAATGCTCAATAACCATCAGACTCCTAAATAGCCATGACACTGCGAAATAGCCATCAGACTGCTAAATAGCCATCAGAATGCTAAAAAAACATCAGACTCCTAAATAGCCATGAGACAGCTAAATAGCTGTCAGACTGCTAAATAGCCATCAGACTCCTAAATTGCCGTGAGACAGCTAAATAGCCATCAGACTGCTAAATAGCCATCAGACTGCTAAATATCCATCAGACTGCTAAATAGCCATCAGTCTGTTAAATAGCCATCAGACTGCTAAATAGCCATCAGACTGCTAAATAGCCATCAGTCTGCTAAATAGCCATCAGACTGCTAAATAGCCATCAGACTGTTAAATAGCCATCAGTCTGTAAAATAGCCATCAGACTGCTAAATATCCATCAGACTGCTAAATAGCCATCAGACTGCTAAATAGCCATCAGTCTGTTAAATAGCCATCAGACTGCTAAATAGCCATCAGACTGCTAAATAGCCATCAGTCTGTAAAATAGCCATCAGACTGCTAAATATCCATCAGACTGCTAAATATCCATCAGACTGCTAAATAGCCATCAGTCTGTTAAATAGCCATCAGACTGCTAAATAGCCATCAGAATGTTAAATAGCAATCAGACTCCTAAATAGCCGTGAGACAGCTAAATAGCCATCAGACTGCTAAATAGCCATCAGAATGTTAAATAGCAATCAGACTGCTAAATTGCCGTGAGACAGCTAAATAGCCATCAGACTGCTATATATCCATCAGACTGCTAAATAGCCATCAGTCTGTTAAATAGCCATCAGACTGCTAAATAGCCATCAGACTGCTAAATAGCCATCAGTCTGCTAAATAGCCATCAGACTTCTAAATAGCCATCAGACTGCTAAATATCCATCAGACTGCTAAATAGCCATCAGTCTGCTAAATAGCCATCAGACTGCTAAATAGCCATCAGTCTGTAAAATAGCCATCAGACTGCTAAATATCCATCAGACTGCTAAATAGCCATCAGACTGCTAAATAGCCATCAGAATGTTAAATAGCAATCAGACTCCTAAATTGCCGTGAGACAGCTAAATAGCCATCAGACTGCTATATATCCATCAGACTGCAAAATAGCCATCAGACTTTTAAATAGCCATCAGTCTGTAAAATAGCCATCAGACTGCTAAATATCCATCAGACTGCTAAATATCCATCAGTCTGTTAAATAGCCATCATACTGCTAAATATCCATCAGACTGCTAAATAGCCATCAGACTGCTAAATAGCCATCAGAATGTTAAATAGCCATCAGACTCCTAAATAGCCGTGAGACAGCTAAATAGCCATCAGACTGCTAAATAGCAATCAGACTGCTAAATAGCCATCAGACTGCTAAATAGCCATCAGACTGCTAAATAGCCATCAGAATGCTCAATAACCATCAGACTCCTAAATAGCCATGAGACTGCTAAATAGCCATCAGACTGCTAAATAGCCATCAGACTCCTAAATATCCGTGAGACAGCTAAATAGCCATCAGACTGCTAAATAGCCATCAGACTGCTAAATATCCATCAGACTGCTAAATAGCCATCAGACTGTTAAATAGCCATCAGTCTGTAAAATAGCCATCAGACTGCTAAATATCCATCAGACTGCTAAATAGCCATCAGTCTGTTAAATAGCCATCAGACTGCTAAATAGCCATCAGACTGCTAAATAGCCATCAGAATGCTCAATAACCATCAGACTCCTAAATAGCCATGAGACTGCTAAATAGCCATCAGACTGCTAAATAGCCATCAGACTCTTAAATATCCGTGAGACAGCTAAATAGCCATCAGACTGCTAAATAGCCATCAGACTGCTAAATATCCATCAGACTGCTAAATAGCCATCAGACTGTTAAATAGCCATCAGTCTGTAAAATAGCCATCAGACTGCTAAATATCCATCAGACTGCTAAATAGCCATCAGTCTGTTAAATAGCCATCATACTGCTAAATATCCATCAGACTGCTAAATAGCCATCAGACTCTTAAATATCCGTGAGACAGCTAAATAGCCATCAGACTGCTAAATAGCCATCAGACTGCTATATATCCATCAGACTTCTAAATAGCCATCAGACTGTTAAATAGCCATCAGTCTGTAAAATAGCCATCAGACTGCTAAATATCCATCAGACTGCTAAATATCCATCAGTCTGTTAAATAGCCATCATACTGCTAAATATCCATCAGACTGCTAAATAGCCATCAGACTGCTAAATAGCCATCAGACTGCTAAATAGCCATCAGACTGCTAAATAGCCGTGAGACAGCTAAATAGCCATCAGACTGCTAAATAGCCATCAGACTGCTAAATAGCCATCAGAATGTTAAATAGCCATCAGACTCCTAAATCGCCGTGAGACAGCTAAATAGCCATCAGACTGCTAAATACCCATCAGACTGCTAAATAGCCATCAGACTGCTAAATACCCATCAGTCTGTTAAATAGCCATCATACTGCTAAATATCCATCAGACTGCTAAATAGCCATCAGAATGCTCAATAACCATCAGACTCCTAAATAGCCATGACACTGCGAAATAGCCATCAGACTGCTAAATAGCCATCAGAATGCTAAAAAAACATCAGACTCCTAAATAGCCATGAGACAGCTAAATAGCTGTCAGACTGCTAAATAGCCATCAGACTCCTAAATTGCCGTGAGACAGCTAAATAGCCATCAGACTGCTAAATAGCCATCAGACTGCTAAATATCCATCAGACTGCTAAATAGCCATCAGTCTGTTAAATAGCCATCAGACTGCTAAATAGCCATCAGACTGCTAAATAGCCATCAGTCTGCTAAATAGCCATCAGACTGCTAAATAGCCATCAGACTGTTAAATAGCCATCAGTCTGTAAAATAGCCATCAGACTGCTAAATATCCATCAGACTGCTAAATAGCCATCAGACTGCTAAATAGCCATCAGTCTGCTAAATAGCCATCAGACTCCTAAATAGCAGTGAGACTGCTAAATACCCATCAGACTGCTAAATAGCCATCAGACTGCTAAATAGCCATCAGACTGTTAAATAGCCATCAGACTGCTAAATAGCCATCAGAATGTTAAATAGCCATCAGACTCCTAAATCGCCGTGAGACAGCTAAATAGCCATCAGACTGCTAAATAGCAATCAGACTCCTAAATAGCCATCAGACTCCTAAATTGCAGTGAGACAGCTAAATAGCCATCAGACTGCTATATATCCATCAGACTTCTAAATAGCCATCAGACTGTTAAATAGCCATCAGTCTGTAAAATAGCCATCAGACTGCTAAATATCCATCAGACTGCTAAATATCCATCAGTCTGTTAAATAGCCATCATACTGCTAAATATCCATCAGACTGCTAAATAGCCATCAGACTGCTAAATAGCCATCAGACTGCTAAATAGCCATCAGACTGCTAAATAGCCATCAGACTGCTAAATAGCAGTGAGACAGCTAAATAGCCATCAGACTCCTAAATAGCCGTGAGACAGCTAAATAGCCATCAGACTGCTAAATAGCCATCAGACTGCTAAATAGCCATCAGAATGTTAAATAGCCATCAGACTCCTAAATCGCCGTGAGACAGCTAAATAGCCATCAGACTGCTAAATACCCATCAGACTGCTAAATAGCCATCAGACTGCTAAATACCCATCAGTCTGTTAAATAGCCATCATACTGCTAAATATCCATCAGACTGCTAAATAGCCATCAGAATGCTCAATAACCATCAGACTCCTAAATAGCCATGACACTGCGAAATAGCCATCAGACTGCTAAATAGCCATCAGAATGCTAAAAAAACATCAGACTCCTAAATAGCCATGAGACAGCTAAATAGCTGTCAGACTGCTAAATAGCCATCAGACTCCTAAATTGCCGTGAGACAGCTAAATAGCCATCAGACTGCTAAATAGCCATCAGACTGCTAAATATCCATCAGACTGCTAAATAGCCATCAGTCTGTTAAATAGCCATCAGACTGCTAAATAGCCATCAGACTGCTAAATAGCCATCAGTCTGCTAAATAGCCATCAGACTGCTAAATAGCCATCAGACTGTTAAATAGCCATCAGTCTGTAAAATAGCCATCAGACTGCTAAATATCCATCAGACTGCTAAATAGCCATCAGACTGCTAAATAGCCATCAGTCTGTTAAATAGCCATCAGACTGCTAAATAGCCATCAGACTGCTAAATAGCCATCAGTCTGTAAAATAGCCATCAGACTGCTAAATATCCATCAGACTGCTAAATATCCATCAGACTGCTAAATAGCCATCAGTCTGTTAAATAGCCATCAGACTGCTAAATAGCCATCAGAATGTTAAATAGCAATCAGACTCCTAAATAGCCGTGAGACAGCTAAATAGCCATCAGACTGCTAAATAGCCATCAGAATGTTAAATAGCAATCAGACTGCTAAATTGCCGTGAGACAGCTAAATAGCCATCAGACTGCTATATATCCATCAGACTGCTAAATAGCCATCAGTCTGTTAAATAGCCATCAGACTGCTAAATAGCCATCAGACTGCTAAATAGCCATCAGTCTGCTAAATAGCCATCAGACTTCTAAATAGCCATCAGACTGCTAAATATCCATCAGACTGCTAAATAGCCATCAGTCTGCTAAATAGCCATCAGACTGCTAAATAGCCATCAGTCTGTAAAATAGCCATCAGACTGCTAAATATCCATCAGACTGCTAAATAGCCATCAGACTGCTAAATAGCCATCAGAATGTTAAATAGCAATCAGACTCCTAAATTGCCGTGAGACAGCTAAATAGCCATCAGACTGCTATATATCCATCAGACTGCAAAATAGCCATCAGACTTTTAAATAGCCATCAGTCTGTAAAATAGCCATCAGACTGCTAAATATCCATCAGACTGCTAAATATCCATCAGTCTGTTAAATAGCCATCATACTGCTAAATATCCATCAGACTGCTAAATAGCCATCAGACTGCTAAATAGCCATCAGAATGTTAAATAGCCATCAGACTCCTAAATAGCCGTGAGACAGCTAAATAGCCATCAGACTGCTAAATAGCAATCAGACTGCTAAATAGCCATCAGACTGCTAAATAGCCATCAGACTGCTAAATAGCCATCAGAATGCTCAATAACCATCAGACTCCTAAATAGCCATGAGACTGCTAAATAGCCATCAGACTGCTAAATAGCCATCAGACTCCTAAATATCCGTGAGACAGCTAAATAGCCATCAGACTGCTAAATAGCCATCAGACTGCTAAATATCCATCAGACTGCTAAATAGCCATCAGACTGTTAAATAGCCATCAGTCTGTAAAATAGCCATCAGACTGCTAAATATCCATCAGACTGCTAAATAGCCATCAGTCTGTTAAATAGCCATCAGACTGCTAAATAGCCATCAGACTGCTAAATAGCCATCAGAATGCTCAATAACCATCAGACTCCTAAATAGCCATGAGACTGCTAAATAGCCATCAGACTGCTAAATAGCCATCAGACTCTTAAATATCCGTGAGACAGCTAAATAGCCATCAGACTGCTAAATAGCCATCAGACTGCTAAATATCCATCAGACTGCTAAATAGCCATCAGACTGTTAAATAGCCATCAGTCTGTAAAATAGCCATCAGACTGCTAAATATCCATCAGACTGCTAAATAGCCATCAGTCTGTTAAATAGCCATCATACTGCTAAATATCCATCAGACTGCTAAATAGCCATCAGACTCTTAAATATCCGTGAGACAGCTAAATAGCCATCAGACTGCTAAATAGCCATCAGACTGCTATATATCCATCAGACTTCTAAATAGCCATCAGACTGTTAAATAGCCATCAGTCTGTAAAATAGCCATCAGACTGCTAAATATCCATCAGACTGCTAAATATCCATCAGTCTGTTAAATAGCCATCATACTGCTAAATATCCATCAGACTGCTAAATAGCCATCAGACTGCTAAATAGCCATCAGACTGCTAAATAGCCATCAGACTGCTAAATAGCCGTGAGACAGCTAAATAGCCATCAGACTGCTAAATAGCCATCAGACTGCTAAATAGCCATCAGAATGTTAAATAGCCATCAGACTCCTAAATCGCCGTGAGACAGCTAAATAGCCATCAGACTGCTAAATACCCATCAGACTGCTAAATAGCCATCAGACTGCTAAATACCCATCAGTCTGTTAAATAGCCATCATACTGCTAAATATCCATCAGACTGCTAAATAGCCATCAGAATGCTCAATAACCATCAGACTCCTAAATAGCCATGACACTGCGAAATAGCCATCAGACTGCTAAATAGCCATCAGAATGCTAAAAAAACATCAGACTCCTAAATAGCCATGAGACAGCTAAATAGCTGTCAGACTGCTAAATAGCCATCAGACTCCTAAATTGCCGTGAGACAGCTAAATAGCCATCAGACTGCTAAATAGCCATCAGACTGCTAAATATCCATCAGACTGTTAAATAGCCATCAGTCTGTAAAATAGCCATCAGACTGCTAAATATCCATCAGACTGCTAAATAGCCATCAGACTGCTAAATAGCCATCAGTCTGTTAAATAGCCATCAGACTGCTAAATAGCCATCAGACTGCTAAATAGCCATCAGTCTGTAAAATAGCCATCAGACTGCTAAATATCCATCAGACTGCTAAATATCCATCAGACTGCTAAATAGCCATCAGTCTGTTAAATAGCCATCAGACTGCTAAATAGCCATCAGAATGTTAAATAGCAATCAGACTCCTAAATAGCCGTGAGACAGCTAAATAGCCATCAGACTGCTAAATAGCCATCAGAATGTTAAATAGCAATCAGACTGCTAAATTGCCGTGAGACAGCTAAATAGCCATCAGACTGCTATATATCCATCAGACTGCTAAATAGCCATCAGTCTGTTAAATAGCCATCAGACTGCTAAATAGCCATCAGACTGCTAAATAGCCATCAGTCTGCTAAATAGCCATCAGACTTCTAAATAGCCATCAGACTGCTAAATATCCATCAGACTGCTAAATAGCCATCAGTCTGCTAAATAGCCATCAGACTGCTAAATAGCCATCAGTCTGTAAAATAGCCATCAGACTGCTAAATATCCATCAGACTGCTAAATAGCCATCAGACTGCTAAATAGCCATCAGAATGTTAAATAGCAATCAGACTCCTAAATTGCCGTGAGACAGCTAAATAGCCATCAGACTGCTATATATCCATCAGACTGCAAAATAGCCATCAGACTTTTAAATAGCCATCAGTCTGTAAAATAGCCATCAGACTGCTAAATATCCATCAGACTGCTAAATATCCATCAGTCTGTTAAATAGCCATCATACTGCTAAATATCCATCAGACTGCTAAATAGCCATCAGACTGCTAAATAGCCATCAGAATGTTAAATAGCCATCAGACTCCTAAATAGCCGTGAGACAGCTAAATAGCCATCAGACTGCTAAATAGCAATCAGACTGCTAAATAGCCATCAGACTGCTAAATAGCCATCAGACTGCTAAATAGCCATCAGAATGCTCAATAACCATCAGACTCCTAAATAGCCATGAGACTGCTAAATAGCCATCAGACTGCTAAATAGCCATCAGACTCCTAAATATCCGTGAGACAGCTAAATAGCCATCAGACTGCTAAATAGCCATCAGACTGCTAAATATCCATCAGACTGCTAAATAGCCATCAGACTGTTAAATAGCCATCAGTCTGTAAAATAGCCATCAGACTGCTAAATATCCATCAGACTGCTAAATAGCCATCAGTCTGTTAAATAGCCATCAGACTGCTAAATAGCCATCAGACTGCTAAATAGCCATCAGAATGCTCAATAACCATCAGACTCCTAAATAGCCATGAGACTGCTAAATAGCCATCAGACTGCTAAATAGCCATCAGACTCTTAAATATCCGTGAGACAGCTAAATAGCCATCAGACTGCTAAATAGCCATCAGACTGCTAAATATCCATCAGACTGCTAAATAGCCATCAGACTGTTAAATAGCCATCAGTCTGTAAAATAGCCATCAGACTGCTAAATATCCATCAGACTGCTAAATAGCCATCAGTCTGTTAAATAGCCATCAGACTGCTAAATAGCCATCAGACTGCTAAATAGACATCAGTCTGCTAAATAGCCATCAGACTTCTAAATAGCCATCAGACTGCTAAATATCCATCAGACTGCTAAATAGCCATCAGTCTGCTAAATAGCCATCAGACTGCTAAATAGCCATCAGTCTGTAAAATAGCCATCAGACTGCTAAATATCCATCAGACTGCTAAATAGCCATCAGTCTGTTAAATAGCCATCAGACTGCTAAATAGCCATCAGAATGTTAAATAGCAATCAGACTCCTAAATAGCCGTGAGACAGCTAAATAGCCATCAGACTGCTAAATAGCCATCAGACTGCTAAATAGCCATCACACTGCTAAATAGCAGTGAGACAGCTAAATAGCCATCAGACTGCTAAATAGCCATCAGTCTGTAAAATAGCCATCAGACTGCTAAATATCCATCAGACTGCTAAATATCCATCAGTCTGTTAAATAGCCATCAGACTGCTAAATAGCCATCAGACTGATAAATAGCCATCAGTCTGTAAAATAGCCATCAGACTGCTAAATATCCATCAGACTGCTAAATAGCCATCAGTCTGTTAAATAGCCATCAGACTGCTAAATAGCCATCAGAATGTTAAATAGCAATCAGACTCCTAAATAGCCGTGAGACAGCTAAATAGCCATCAGACTGCTAAATAGCCATCAGACTGCTAAATAGCCATCAGACTGTTAAATAGCCATCAGACTGCTAAATAGCCATCAGACTGTTAAATAGCCATCAGTCTGTAAAATAGCCATTAGACTGCTAAATATCCATCAGACTGCTAAATATCCATCAGACTGCTAAATAGCCATCAGTCTGTTAAATAGCCATCAGACTGCTAAATAGCCAGCAGACTGCTAAATAGCCATCAGTCTGTAAAATAGCCATCAGACTGCTAAATATCCATCAAACTGCTAAATAGCCATCACACTGCTAAATAGCCATCAGACTGCTAAATAGCCATCAGACTGCTAAATAGCCATCAGACTGCTAAATAGCAGTGAGACAGCTAAATAGCCATCAGACTGCTAAATAGCCATCAGACTGCTAAATAGCCATCAGAATGCTAAATAGCCATCAGACTCCTAAATATCCGTGAGACAGCTAAATAGCCATCAGACTGCTAAATAGCCATCAGACTGCTAAATATCCATCAGACTGCTAAATAGCCATCAGACTGTTAAATAGCCATCAGTCTGTAAAATAGCCATCAGACTGCTAAATATCCATCAGACTGCTAAATAGCCATCAGTCTGTTAAATAGCCATCAGACTGCTAAATAGCCATCAGACTGCTAAATAGCCATCAGAATGCTCAATAACCATCAGACTCCTAAATAGCCATGAGACTGCTAAATAGCCATCAGACTGCTAAATAGCCATCAGACTCTTAAATATCCGTGAGACAGCTAAATAGCCATCAGACTGCTAAATAGCCATCAGACTGCTAAATATCCATCAGACTGCTAAATAGCCATCAGACTGTTAAATAGCCATCAGTCTGTAAAATAGCCATCAGACTGCTAAATATCCATCAGACTGCTAAATAGCCATCAGTCTGTTAAATAGCCATCAGACTGCTAAATAGCCATCAGACTGCTAAATAGCCATCAGTCTGCTAAATAGCCATCAGACTTCTAAATAGCCATCAGACTGCTAAATATCCATCAGACTGCTAAATAGCCATCAGTCTGCTAAATAGCCATCAGACTGCTAAATAGCCATCAGTCTGTAAAATAGCCATCAGACTGCTAAATATCCATCAGACTGCTAAATAGCCATCAGTCTGTTAAATAGCCATCAGACTGCTAAATAGCCATCAGAATGTTAAATAGCAATCAGACTCCTAAATAGCCGTGAGACAGCTAAATAGCCATCAGACTGCTAAATAGCCATCAGACTGCTAAATAGCCATCAGACTGCTAAATAGCCATCAGTCTGTAAAATAGCCATCAGACTGCTAAATATCCATCAGACTGCTAAATATCCATCAGTCTGTTAAATAGCCATCAGACTGCTAAATAGCCATCAGACTGATAAATAGCCATCAGTCTGTAAAATAGCCATCAGACTGCTAAATATCCATCAGACTGCTAAATAGCCATCAGTCTGTTAAATAGCCATCAGACTGCTAAATAGCCATCAGAATGTTAAATAGCAATCAGACTCCTAAATAGCCGTGAGACAGCTAAATAGCCATCAGACTGCTAAATAGCCATCAGACTGCTAAATAGCCATCAGACTGTTAAATAGCCATCAGACTGCTAAATAGCCATCAGACTGTTAAATAGCCATCAGTCTGTAAAATAGCCATTAGACTGCTAAATATCCATCAGACTGCTAAATATCCATCAGACTGCTAAATAGCCATCAGTCTGTTAAATAGCCATCAGACTGCTAAATAGCCAGCAGACTGCTAAATAGCCATCAGTCTGTAAAATAGCCATCAGACTGCTAAATATCCATCAAACTGCTAAATAGCCATCACACTGCTAAATAGCCATCAGACTGCTAAATAGCCATCAGACTGCTAAATAGCCATCAGACTGCTAAATAGCAGTGAGACAGCTAAATAGCCATCAGACTGCTAAATAGCCATCAGACTGCTAAATAGCCATCAGAATGCGAAATAGCCATCAGACTGCTAAATAGCCATCAGACTGCTAAATAGCCATCAGAATGCTCAATAACCATCAGACTCCTAAATAGCCATGAGACTGCTAAATAGCCATCAGACTGCTAAATATCCATCAGACTGCTAAATATCCATCAGACTGCTAAATAGCCATCAGTCTGTTAAATAGCCATCAGTCTGTAAAATAGCCATCAGACTGCTAAATATCCATCAGACTGCTAAATAGCCATCAGTCTGTTAAATAGACATCAGACTGCTAAATAGCCATCAGAATGTTAAATAGCAATCAGACTCCTAAATAGCCGTGAGACAGCTAAATAGCCATCAGACTGCTAAATAGCAGTGAGACAGCTAAATAGCCATCAGACTGCTAAATAGCCATCAGAATGCTAAATAGCCATCAGACTGCTAAATAGCCATCAGAATGCTCAATAACCATCAGACTCCTAAATAGCCATGAGACTGCTAAATAGCCATCAGACTGCTAAATAGCCATCAGACTCCTAAATATCCGTGAGACAGCTAAATAGCCATCAGACTGCTAAATAGCCATCAGACTGCTAAATATCCATCAGACTGCTAAATAGCCATCAGACTGTTTAATAGCCATCAGTCTGTAAAATAGCCATCAGACTGCTAAATATCCATCAGACTGCTAAATATCCATCAGACTGCTAAATAGCCATCAGACTGTTAAATAGCCATCAGTCTGTAAAATAGCCATCAGACTGCTAAATATCCATCAGACTGCTAAATAGCCATCAGTCTGTTAAATAGCCATCAGACTGCTAAATAGCCATCAGACTGCTAAATAGCCATCAGTCTGCTAAATAGCCATCAGACTTCTAAATAGCCATCAGACTGCTAAATATCCATCAGACTGCTAAATAGCCATCAGTCTGCTAAATAGCCATCAGACTGCTAAATAGCAGTGAGACAGCTAAATAGCCATCAGACTGCTAAATAGCCATCAGACTGCTAAATAGCCATCAGAATGCTAAATAGCCATCAGACTGCTAAATAGCCATCAGACTGCTAAATAGCCATCAGAATGCTCAATAACCATCAGACTCCTAAATAGTAATGAGACTGCTAAATAGCCATCAGACTGCTAAATAGCCATCAGACTGCTAAATATCCATCAGACTGCTAAATATCCATCAGACTGCTAAATAGCCATCAGTCTGTTAAATAGCCATCAGTCTGTAAAATAGCCATCAGACTGCTAAATATCCATCAGACTGCTAAATAGCCATCAGTCTGTTAAATAGACATCAGACTGCTAAATAGCCATCAGAATGTTAAATAGCAATCAGACTCCTAAATAGCCGTGAGACAGCTAAATAGCCATCAGACTGCTAAATAGCAGTGAGACAGCTAAATAGCCATCAGACTGCTAAATAGCCATCAGAATGCTAAATAGCCATCAGACTGCTAAATAGCCATCAGAATGCTCAATAACCATCAGACTCCTAAATAGCCATGAGACTGCTAAATAGCCATCAGACTGCTAAATAGCCATCAGACTCCTAAATATCCGTGAGACAGCTAAATAGCCATCAGACTGCTAAATAGCCATCAGACTGCTAAATATCCATCAGACTGCTAAATAGCCATCAGACTGTTAAATAGCCATCAGTCTGTAAAATAGCCATCAGACTGCTAAATATCCATCAGACTGCTAAATATCCATCAGACTGCTAAATAGCCATCAGACTGTTAAATAGCCATCAGTCTGTAAAATAGCCATCAGACTGCTAAATATCCATCAGACTGCTAAATAGCCATCAGTCTGTTAAATAGCCATCAGACTGCTAAATAGCCATCAGACTGCTAAATAGCCATCAGTCTGCTAAATAGCCATCAGACTTCTAAATAGCCATCAGACTGCTAAATAGCCATCAGACTGCTAAATAGCCATCAGACTGCTAAATAGCAGTGAGACAGCTAAATAGCCATCAGACTGCTAAATAGCCATCAGACTGCTAAATAGCCATCAGAATGCTAAATAGCCATCAGACTGCTAAATAGCCATCAGACTGCTAAATAGCCATCAGAATGCTCAATAACCATCAGACTCCTAAATAGCCATGAGACTGCTAAATAGCCATCAGACTGCTAAATAGCCATCAGACTGCTAAATATCCATCAGACTGCTAAATAGCCATCAGTCTGTTAAATAGCCATCAGTCTGTAAAATAGCCATCAGACTGCTAAATATCCATCAGACTGCTAAATAGCCATCAGTCTGTTAAATAGACATCAGACTGCTAAATAGCCATCAGAATGTTAAATAGCAATCAGACTCCTAAATAGCCGTGAGACAGCTAAATAGCCATCAGACTGCTAAATAGCAGTGAGACAGCTAAATAGCCATCAGACTGCTAAATAGCCATCAGAATGCTAAATAGCCATCAGACTGCTAAATAGCCATCAGAATGCTCAATAACCATCAGACTCCTAAATAGCCATGAGACTGCTAAATAGCCATCAGACTGCTAAATAGCCATCAGACTCCTAAATATCCGTGAGACAGCTAAATAGCCATCAGACTGCTAAATAGCCATCAGACTGCTAAATATCCATCAGACTGCTAAATAGCCATCAGACTGTTAAATAGCCATCAGTCTGTAAAATAGCCATCAGACTGCTAAATATCCATCAGACTGCTAAATATCCATCAGACTGCTAAATATCCATCAGACTGCTAAATAGCCATCAGACTGTTAAATAGCCATCAGTCTGTAAAATAGCCATCAGACTGCTAAATATCCATCAGACTGCTAAATAGCCATCAGTCTGTTAAATAGCCATCAGACTGCTAAATAGCCATCAGACTGCTAAATAGCCATCAGTCTGCTAAATAGCCATCAGACTTCTAAATAGCCATCAGACTGCTAAATATCCATCAGACTGCTAAATAGCCATCAGTCTGCTAAATAGCCATCAGACTGCTAAATAGCAGTGAGACAGCTAAATAGCCATCAGACTGCTAAATAGCCATCAGACTGCTAAATAGCCATCAGAATGCTAAATAGCCATCAGACTGCTAAATAGCCATCAGACTGCTAAATAGCCATCAGAATGCTCAATAACCATCAGACTCCTAAATAGCCATGAGACTGCTAAATAGCCATCAGACTGCTAAATAGCCATCAGACTGCTAAATATCCATCAGACTGCTAAATATCCATCAGACTGCTAAATAGCCATCAGTCTGTTAAATAGCCATCAGTCTGTAAAATAGCCATCAGACTGCTAAATATCCATCAGACTGCTAAATAGCCATCAGTCTGTTAAATAGACATCAGACTGCTAAATAGCCATCAGAATGTTAAATAGCAATCAGACTCCTAAATAGCCGTGAGACAGCTAAATAGCCATCAGACTGCTAAATAGCAGTGAGACAGCTAAATAGCCATCAGACTGCTAAATAGCCATCAGAATGCTAAATAGCCATCAGACTGCTAAATAGCCATCAGAATGCTCAATAACCATCAGACTCCTAAATAGCCATGAGACTGCTAAATAGCCATCAGACTGCTAAATAGCCATCAGACTCCTAAATATCCGTGAGACAGCTAAATAGCCATCAGACTGCTAAATAGCCATCAGACTGCTAAATATCCATCAGACTGCTAAATAGCCATCAGACTGTTAAATAGCCATCAGTCTGTAAAATAGCCATCAGACTGCTAAATATCCATCAGACTGCTAAATATCCATCAGACTGCTAAATAGCCATCAGACTGTTAAATAGCCATCAGTCTGTAAAATAGCCATCAGACTGCTAAATATCCATCAGACTGCTAAATAGCCATCAGTCTGTTAAATAGCCATCAGACTGCTAAATAGCCATCAGACTGCTAAATAGCCATCAGTCTGCTAAATAGCCATCAGACTTCTAAATAGCCATCAGACTGCTAAATATCCATCAGACTGCTAAATAGCCATCAGTCTGTTAAATAGCCATCAGACTGCTAAATAGCCATCAGAATGTTAAATAGCAATCAGACTCCTAAATAGCCGTGAGACAGCTAAATAGCCATCAGACTGCTAAATAGCCATCAGACTGCTAAATAGCAGTGAGACAGCTAAATAGCCATCAGACTGCTATATATCCATCAGACTGCAAAATAGCCATCAGACTTTTAAATAGCCATCAGTCTGTAAAATAGCCATCAGACTGCTAAATATCCATCAGACTGCTAAATATCCATCAGTCTGTTAAATAGCCATCATACTGCTAAATATCCATCAGACTGCTAAATAGCCATCAGTCTGCTAAATAGCCATCAGACTGCTAAATAGCAGTGAGACAGCTAAATAGCCATCAGACTGCTAAATAGCCATCAGACTGCTAAATAGCCATCAGAATGCTAAATAGCCATCAGACTGCTAAATAGCCATCAGACTGCTAAATAGCCATCAGAATGCTCAATAACCATCAGACTCCTAAATAGCCATGAGACTGCTAAATAGCCATCAGACTGCTAAATAGCCATCAGACTGCTAAATATCCATCAGACTGCTAAATATCCATCAGACTGCTAAATAGCCATCAGTCTGTTAAATAGCCATCAGTCTGTAAAATAGCCATCAGACTGCTAAATATCCATCAGACTGCTAAATAGCCATCAGTCTGTTAAATAGACATCAGACTGCTAAATAGCCATCAGAATGTTAAATAGCAATCAGACTCCTAAATAGCCGTGAGACAGCTAAATAGCCATCAGACTGCTAAATAGCAGTGAGACAGCTAAATAGCCATCAGACTGCTAAATAGCCATCAGAATGCTAAATAGCCATCAGACTGCTAAATAGCCATCAGAATGCTCAATAACCATCAGACTCCTAAATAGCCATGAGACTGCTAAATAGCCATCAGACTGCTAAATAGCCATCAGACTCCTAAATATCCGTGAGACAGCTAAATAGCCATCAGACTGCTAAATAGCCATCAGACTGCTAAATATCCATCAGACTGCTAAATAGCCATCAGACTGTTAAATAGCCATCAGTCTGTAAAATAGCCATCAGACTGCTAAATATCCATCAGACTGCTAAATATCCATCAGACTGCTAAATAGCCATCAGACTGTTAAATAGCCATCAGTCTGTAAAATAGCCATCAGACTGCTAAATATCCATCAGACTGCTAAATAGCCATCAGTCTGTTAAATAGCCATCAGACTTCTAAATAGCCATCAGACTGCTAAATATCCATCAGACTGCTAAATAGCCATCAGTCTGCTAAATAGCCATCAGACTGCTAAATAGCAGTGAGACAGCTAAATAGCCATCAGACTGCTAAATAGCCATCAGACTGCTAAATAGCCATCAGAATGCTAAATAGCCATCAGACTGCTAAATAGCCATCAGACTGCTAAATAGCCATCAGAATGCTCAATAACCATCAGACTCCTAAATAGCCATGAGACTGCTAAATAGCCATCAGACTGCTAAATAGCCATCAGACTGCTAAATATCCATCAGACTGCTAAATATCCATCAGACTGCTAAATAGCCATCAGTCTGTTAAATAGCCATCAGTCTGTAAAATAGCCATCAGACTGCTAAATATCCATCAGACTGCTAAATAGCCATCAGTCTGTTAAATAGACATCAGACTGCTAAATAGCCATCAGAATGTTAAATAGCAATCAGACTCCTAAATAGCCGTGAGACAGCTAAATAGCCATCAGACTGCTAAATAGCAGTGAGACAGCTAAATAGCCATCAGACTGCTAAATAGCCATCAGAATGCTAAATAGCCATCAGACTGCTAAATAGCCATCAGAATGCTCAATAACCATCAGACTCCTAAATAGCCATGAGACTGCTAAATAGCCATCAGACTGCTAAATAGCCATCAGACTCCTAAATATCCGTGAGACAGCTAAATAGCCCTCAGACTGCTAAATAGCCATCAGACTGCTAAATATCCATCAGACTGCTAAATAGCCATCAGACTGTTAAATAGCCATCAGTCTGTAAAATAGCCATCAGACTGCTAAATATCCATCAGACTGCTAAATATCCATCAGACTGCTAAATAGCCATCAGACTGTTAAATAGCCATCAGTCTGTAAAATAGCCATCAGACTGCTAAATATCCATCAGACTGCTAAATAGCCATCAGTCTGTTAAATAGCCATCAGACTGCTAAATAGCCATCAGTCTGCTAAATAGCCATCAGACTTCTAAATAGCCATCAGACTGCTAAATAGCCATCAGACTGCTAAATAGCCATCAGACTGCTAAATAGCAGTGAGACAGCTAAATAGCCATCAGACTGCTAAATAGCCATCAGACTGCTAAATAGCCATCATAATGCTAAATAGCCATCAGACTGCTAAATAGCCATCAGACTGCTAAATAGCCATCAGAATGCTCAATAACCATCAGACTCCTAAATAGCCATGAGACTGCTAAATAGCCATCAGACTGCTAAATAGCCATCAGACTGCTAAATATCCATCAGACTGCTAAATATCCATCAGACTGCTAAATAGCCATCAGTCTGTTAAATAGCCATCAGTCTGTAAAATAGCCATCAGACTGCTAAATATCCATCAGACTGCTAAATAGCCATCAGTCTGTTAAATAGACATCAGACTGCTAAATAGCCATCAGAATGTTAAATAGCAATCAGACTCCTAAATAGCCGTGAGACAGCTAAATAGCCATCAGACTGCTAAATAGCAGTGAGACAGCTAAATAGCCATCAGACTGCTAAATAGCCATCAGAATGCTAAATAGCCATCAGACTGCTAAATAGCCATCAGAATGCTCAATAACCATCAGACTCCTAAATAGCCATGAGACTGCTAAATAGCCATCAGACTGCTAAATAGCCATCAGACTCCTAAATATCCGTGAGACAGCTAAATAGCCCTCAGACTGCTAAATAGCCATCAGACTGCTAAATATCCATCAGACTGCTAAATAGCCATCAGACTGTTAAATAGCCATCAGTCTGTAAAATAGCCATCAGACTGCTAAATATCCATCAGACTGCTAAATATCCATCAGACTGCTAAATAGCCATCAGACTGTTAAATAGCCATCAGTCTGTAAAATAGCCATCAGACTGCTAAATATCCATCAGACTGCTAAATAGCCATCAGTCTGTTAAATAGCCATCAGACTGCTAAATAGCCATCAGTCTGCTAAATAGCCATCAGACTTCTAAATAGCCATCAGACTGCTAAATAGCCATCAGACTGCTAAATAGCCATCAGACTGCTAAATAGCAGTGAGACAGCTAAATAGCCATCAGACTGCTAAATAGCCATCAGACTGCTAAATAGCCATCATAATGCTAAATAGCCATCAGACTGCTAAATAGCCATCAGACTGCTAAATAGCCATCAGAATGCTCAATAACCATCAGACTCCTAAATAGCCATGAGACTGCTAAATAGCCATCAGACTGCTAAATAGCCATCAGACTGCTAAATATCCATCAGACTGCTAAATATCCATCAGACTGCTAAATAGCCATCAGTCTGTTAAATAGCCATCAGTCTGTAAAATAGCCATCAGACTGCTAAATATCCATCAGACTGCTAAATAGCCATCAGTCTGTTAAATAGACATCAGACTGCTAAATAGCCATCAGAATGTTAAATAGCAATCAGACTCCTAAATAGCCGTGAGACAGCTAAATAGCCATCAGACTGCTAAATAGCAGTGAGACAGCTAAATAGCCATCAGACTGCTAAATAGCCATCAGAATGCTAAATAGCCATCAGACTGCTAAATAGCCATCAGAATGCTCAATAACCATCAGACTCCTAAATAGCCATGAGACTGCTAAATAGCCATCAGACTGCTAAATAGCCATCAGACTCCTAAATAGCCATGAGACTGCTAAATAGCCATCAGACTGCTAAATAGCCATCAGACTGCTAAATATCCATCAGACTGCTAAATATCCATCAGACTGCTAAATAGCCATCAGTCTGTTAAATAGCCATCAGTCTGTAAAATAGCCATCAGACTGCTAAATATCCATCAGACTGCTAAATAGCCATCAGTCTGTTAAATAGACATCAGACTGCTAAATAGCCATCAGAATGTTAAATAGCAATCAGACTCCTAAATAGCCGTGAGACAGCTAAATAGCCATCAGACTGCTAAATAGCAGTGAGACAGCTAAATAGCCATCAGACTGCTAAATAGCCATCAGAATGCTAAATAGCCATCAGACTGCTAAATAGCCATCAGAATGCTCAATAACCATCAGACTCCTAAATAGCCATGAGACTGCTAAATAGCCATCAGACTGCTAAATAGCCATCAGACTCCTAAATATCCGTGAGACAGCTAAATAGCCATCAGACTGCTAAATAGCCATCAGTCTGCTAAATAGCCATCAGACTGCTAAATAGCCATCAGACTGCTAAATAGCCATCAGTCTGCTAAATAGCCATCAGACTTCTAAATAGCCATCAGACTGCTAAATATCCATCAGACTGCTAAATAGCCATCAGTCTGTTAAATAGCCATCAGACTGCTAAATAGCCATCAGAATGTTAAATAGCAATCAGACTCCTAAATAGCCGTGAGACAGCTAAATAGCCATCAGACTGCTAAATAGCCATCAGACTGCTAAATAGCAGTGAGACAGCTAAATAGCCATCAGACTGCTATATATCCATCAGACTGCAAAATAGCCATCAGACTTTTAAATAGCCATCAGTCTGTAAAATAGCCATCAGAATGCTAAATATCCATCAGACTGCTAAATATCCATCAGTCTGTTAAATAGCCATCATACTGCTAAATATCCATCAGACTGCTAAATAGCCATCAGTCTGCTAAATAGCCATCAGACTGCTAAATAGCAGTGAGACAGCTAAATAGCCATCAGACTGCTAAATAGCCATCAGACTGCTAAATAGCCATCAGAATGCTAAATAGCCATCAGACTGCTAAATAGCCATCAGACTGCTAAATAGCCATCAGAATGCTCAATAACCATCAGACTCCTAAATAGCCATGAGACTGCTAAATAGCCATCAGACTGCTAAATAGCCATCAGACTGCTAAATATCCATCAGACTGCTAAATATCCATCAGACTGCTAAATAGCCATCAGTCTGTTAAATAGCCATCAGTCTGTAAAATAGCCATCAGACTGCTAAATATCCATCAGACTGCTAAATAGCCATCAGTCTGTTAAATAGACATCAGACTGCTAAATAGCCATCAGAATGTTAAATAGCAATCAGACTCCTAAATAGCCGTGAGACAGCTAAATAGCCATCAGACTGCTAAATAGCAGTGAGACAGCTAAATAGCCATCAGACTGCTAAATAGCCATCAGAATGCTAAATAGCCATCAGACTGCTAAATAGCCATCAGAATGCTCAATAACCATCAGACTCCTAAATAGCCATGAGACTGCTAAATAGCCATCAGACTGCTAAATAGCCATCAGACTCCTAAATATCCGTGAGACAGCTAAATAGCCATCAGACTGCTAAATAGCCATCAGACTGCTAAATATCCATCAGACTGCTAAATAGCCATCAGACTGTTAAATAGCCATCAGTCTGTAAAATAGCCATCAGACTGCTAAATATCCATCAGACTGCTAAATATCCATCAGACTGCTAAATAGCCATCAGACTGTTAAATAGCCATCAGTCTGTAAAATAGCCATCAGACTGCTAAATATCCATCAGACTGCTAAATAGCCATCAGTCTGTTAAATAGCCATCAGACTTCTAAATAGCCATCAGACTGCTAAATATCCATCAGACTGCTAAATAGCCATCAGTCTGCTAAATAGCCATCAGACTGCTAAATAGCAGTGAGACAGCTAAATAGCCATCAGACTGCTAAATAGCCATCAGACTGCTAAATAGCCATCAGAATGCTAAATAGCCATCAGACTGCTAAATAGCCATCAGACTGCTAAATAGCCATCAGAATGCTCAATAACCATCAGACTCCTAAATAGCCATGAGACTGCTAAATAGCCATCAGACTGCTAAATAGCCATCAGACTGCTAAATATCCATCAGACTGCTAAATATCCATCAGACTGCTAAATAGCCATCAGTCTGTTAAATAGCCATCAGTCTGTAAAATAGCCATCAGACTGCTAAATATCCATCAGACTGCTAAATAGCCATCAGTCTGTTAAATAGACATCAGACTGCTAAATAGCCATCAGAATGTTAAATAGCAATCAGACTCCTAAATAGCCGTGAGACAGCTAAATAGCCATCAGACTGCTAAATAGCAGTGAGACAGCTAAATAGCCATCAGACTGCTAAATAGCCATCAGAATGCTAAATAGCCATCAGACTGCTAAATAGCCATCAGAATGCTCAATAACCATCAGACTCCTAAATAGCCATGAGACTGCTAAATAGCCATCAGACTGCTAAATAGCCATCAGACTCCTAAATATCCGTGAGACAGCTAAATAGCCATCAGACTGCTAAATAGCCATCAGACTGCTAAATATCCATCAGACTGCTAAATAGCCATCAGACTGTTAAATAGCCATCAGTCTGTAAAATAGCCATCAGACTGCTAAATATCCATCAGACTGCTAAATATCCATCAGACTGCTAAATAGCCATCAGACTGTTAAATAGCCATCAGTCTGTAAAATAGCCATCAGACTGCTAAATATCCATCAGACTGCTAAATAGCCATCAGTCTGTTAAATAGCCATCAGACTGCTAAATAGCCATCAGTCTGCTAAATAGCCATCAGACTTCTAAATAGCCATCAGACTGCTAAATAGCCATCAGACTGCTAAATAGCCATCAGACTGCTAAATAGCAGTGAGACAGCTAAATAGCCATCAGACTGCTAAATAGCCATCAGACTGCTAAATAGCCATCAAATGCTAAATAGCCATCAGACTGCTAAATAGCCATCAGACTGCTAAATAGCCATCAGAATGCTCAATAACCATCAGACTCCTAAATAGCCATGAGACTGCTAAATAGCCATCAGACTGCTAAATAGCCATCAGACTGCTAAATATCCATCAGACTGCTAAATATCCATCAGACTGCTAAATAGCCATCAGTCTGTTAAATAGCCATCAGTCTGTAAAATAGCCATCAGACTGCTAAATATCCATCAGACTGCTAAATAGCCATCAGTCTGTTAAATAGACATCAGACTGCTAAATAGCCATCAGAATGTTAAATAGCAATCAGACTCCTAAATAGCCGTGAGACAGCTAAATAGCCATCAGACTGCTAAATAGCAGTGAGACAGCTAAATAGCCATCAGACTGCTAAATAGCCATCAGAATGCTAAATAGCCATCAGACTGCTAAATAGCCATCAGAATGCTCAATAACCATCAGACTCCTAAATAGCCATGAGACTGCTAAATAGCCATCAGACTGCTAAATAGCCATCAGACTCCTAAATATCCGTGAGACAGCTAAATAGCCATCAGACTGCTAAATAGCCATCAGACTGCTAAATATCCATCAGACTGCTAAATAGCCATCAGACTGTTAAATAGCCATCAGTCTGTAAAATAGCCATCAGACTGCTAAATATCCATCAGACTGCTAAATATCCATCAGACTGCTAAATAGCCATCAGACTGTTAAATAGCCATCAGTCTGTAAAATAGCCATCAGACTGCTAAATATCCATCAGACTGCTAAATAGCCATCAGTCTGTTAAATAGCCATCAGACTGCTAAATAGCCATCAGACTGCTAAATAGCCATCAGTCTGCTAAATAGCCATCAGACTTCTAAATAGCCATCAGACTGCTAAATATCCATCAGACTGCTAAATAGCCATCAGTCTGCTAAATAGCCATCAGACTGCTAAATAGCAGTGAGACAGCTAAATAGCCATCAGACTGCTAAATAGCCATCAGACTGCTAAATAGCCATCAGAATGCTAAATAGCCATCAGACTGCTAAATAGCCATCAGACTGCTAAATAGCCATCAGAATGCTCAATAACCATCAGATTCCTAAATAGCCATGAGACTGCTAAATAGCCATCAGACTGCTAAATAGCCATCAGACTGCTAAATATCCATCAGACTGCTAAATATCCATCAGACTGCTAAATAGCCATCAGTCTGTTAAATAGCCATCAGTCTGTAAAATAGCCATCAGACTGCTAAATATCCATCAGACTGCTAAATAGCCATCAGTCTGTTAAATAGACATCAGACTGCTAAATAGCCATCAGAATGTTAAATAGCAATCAGACTCCTAAATAGCCGTGAGACAGCTAAATAGCCATCAGACTGCTAAATAGCAGTGAGACAGCTAAATAGCCATCAGACTGCTAAATAGCCATCAGAATGCTAAATAGCCATCAGACTGCTAAATAGCCATCAGAATGCTCAATAACCATCAGACTCCTAAATAGCCATGAGACTGCTAAATAGCCATCAGACTGCTAAATAGCCATCAGACTCCTAAATATCCGTGAGACAGCTAAATAGCCATCAGACTGCTAAATAGCCATCAGACTGCTAAATATCCATCAGACTGCTAAATAGCCATCAGACTGTTAAATAGCCATCAGTCTGTAAAATAGCCATCAGACTGCTAAATATCCATCAGACTGCTAAATATCCATCAGACTGCTAAATAGCCATCAGACTGTTAAATAGCCATCAGTCTGTAAAATAGCCATCAGACTGCTAAATATCCATCAGACTGCTAAATAGCCATCAGTCTGTTAAATAGCCATCAGACTGCTAAATAGCCATCAGACTGCTAAATAGCCATCAGTCTGCTAAATAGCCATCAGACTTCTAAATAGCCATCAGACTGCTAAATATCCATCAGACTGCTAAATAGCCATCAGTCTGTTAAATAGCCATCAGACTGCTAAATAGCCATCAGAATGTTAAATAGCAATCAGACTCCTAAATAGCCGTGAGACAGCTAAATAGCCATCAGACTGCTAAATAGCCATCAGACTGCTAAATAGCAGTGAGACAGCTAAATAGCCATCAGACTGCTATATATCCATCAGACTGCAAAATAGCCATCAGACTTTTAAATAGCCATCAGTCTGTAAAATAGCCATCAGACTGCTAAATATCCATCAGACTGCTAAATATCCATCAGTCTGTTAAATAGCCATCATACTGCTAAATATCCATCAGACTGCTAAATAGCCATCAGTCTGCTAAATAGCCATCAGACTGCTAAATAGCAGTGAGACAGCTAAATAGCCATCAGACTGCTAAATAGCCATCAGACTGCTAAATAGCCATCAGAATGCTAAATAGCCATCAGACTGCTAAATAGCCATCAGACTGCTAAATATCCATCAGACTGCTAAATAGCCATCAGTCTGTTAAATAGCCATCAGTCTGTAAAATAGCCATCAGACTGCTAAATATCCATCATACTGCTAAATAGCCATCAGTCTGTTAAATAGACATCAGACTGCTAAATAGCCATCAGAATGTTAAATAGCAATCAGACTCCTAAATAGCCGTGAGACAGCTAAATAGCCATCAGACTGCTAAATAGCAGTGAGACAGCTAAATAGCCATCAGACTGCTAAATAGCCATCAGAATGCTAAATAGCCATCAGACTGCTAAATAGCCATCAGAATGCTCAATAACCATCAGACTCCTAAATAGCCATGAGACTGCTAAATAGCCATCAGACTGCTAAATAGCCATCAGACTCCTAAATATCCGTGAGACAGCTAAATAGCCATCAGACTGCTAAATAGCCATCAGACTGCTAAATATCCATCAGACTGCTAAATAGCCATCAGACTGTTAAATAGCCATCAGTCTGTAAAATAGCCATCAGACTGCTAAATATCCATCAGACTGCTAAATATCCATCAGACTGCTAAATAGCCATCAGACTGTTAAATAGCCATCAGTCTGTAAAATAGCCATCAGACTGCTAAATATCCATCAGACTGCTAAATAGCCATCAGTCTGTTAAATAGCCATCAGACTGCTAAATAGCCATCAGACTGCTAAATAGCCATCAGTCTGCTAAATAGCCATCAGACTTCTAAATAGCCATCAGACTGCTAAATATCCATCAGACTGCTAAATAGCCATCAGTCTGTTAAATAGCCATCAGACTGCTAAATAGCCATCAGAATGTTAAATAGCAATCAGACTCCTAAATAGCCGTGAGACAGCTAAATAGCCATCAGACTGCTAAATAGCCATCAGACTGCTAAATAGCAGTGAGACAGCTAAATAGCCATCAGACTGCTATATATCCATCAGACTGCAAAATAGCCATCAGACTTTTAAATAGCCATCAGTCTGTAAAATAGCCATCAGACTGCTAAATATCCATCAGACTGCTAAATATCCATCAGTCTGTTAAATAGCCATCATACTGCTAAATATCCATCAGACTGCTAAATAGCCATCAGACTGCTAAATAGCCATCAGAATGTTAAATAGCCATCAGACTCCTAAATAGCCGTGAGACAGCTAAATAGCCATCAGACTGCTAAATAGCAATCAGACTGCTAAATAGCCATCAGACTGCTAAATAGCCATCAGACTGCTAAATAGCCATCAGAATGCTCAATAACCATCAGACTCCTAAATAGCCATGAGACTGCTAAATAGCCATCAGACTGCTAAATAGCCATCAGACTCCTAAATAGCCGTGAGACAGCTAAATAGCCATCAGACTGCTAAATAGCCATCAGACTGCTAAATATCCATCAGACTGCTAAATAGCCATCAGACTGCTAAATAGCCATCAGACTGTTAAATAGCCATCAGTCTGTAAAATAGCCATCAGACTGCTAAATATCCATCAGACTGCTAAATAGCCATCAGACTGTTAAATAGCCATCAGACTGCTAAATAGCCATCAGACTGCTAAATAGCCATCAGTCTGCTAAATAGCCATCAGACTTCTAAATAGCCATCAGACTGCTAAATATCCATCAGACTGCTAAATAGCCATCAGACTGCTAAATAGCCATCAGTCTGTTAAATAGCCATCAGACTGCTAAATAGCCATCAGAATGTTAAATAGCAATCAGACTCCTAAATAGCCGTGAGACAGCTAAATAGCCATCAGACTGCTAAATAGCCATCAGACTGCTAAATAGCCATCACACTGCTAAATAGCAGTGAGACAGCTAAATAGCCATCAGTCTGTAAAATAGCCATCAGACTGCTAAATAGCCATCAGAATGTTAAATAGCAATCAGACTGCTAAATTGCCGTGAGACAGCTAAATAGCCATCAGACTGCTATATATCCATCAGACTGCAAAATAGCCATCAGACTTTTAAATAGCCATCAGTCTGTAAAATAGCCATCAGACTGCTAAATATCCATCAGACTGCTAAATATCCATCAGTCTGTTAAATAGCCATCATACTGCTAAATAGCCATCAGAATGCTCAATAACCATCAGACTCCTAAATAGCCATGAGACTGCTAAATAGCCATCAGACTGCTAAATAGCCATCAGACTCCTAAATATCCGTGAGACAGCTAAATAGCCATCAGACTGCTAAATAGCCATCAGACTGCTAAATAGCAATCAGACAGCTAAATAGCCATCAGACTGCTAAATAGCCATCAGACTGCTAAATAGCCATCAGAATGCTCAATAACCATCAGACTCCTAAATAGCCATGAGACTGCTAAATAGCCATCAGACTGCTAAATAGCCATCAGACTCCTAAATAGCCGTGAGACAGCTAAATAGCCATCAGACTGCTAAATAGCCATCAGACTGCTAAATATCCATCAGACTGCTAAATAGCCATCAGACTGCTAAATAGCCATCAGACTGTTAAATAGCCATCAGTCTGTAAAATAGCCATCAGACTGCTAAATATCCATCAGACTGCTAAATAGCCATCAGACTGTTAAATAGCCATCAGACTGCTAAATAGCCATCAGACTGCTAAATAGCCATCAGTCTGCTAAATAGCCATCAGACTTCTAAATAGCCATCAGACTGCTAAATATCCATCAGACTGCTAAATAGCCATCAGTCTGCTAAATAGCCATCAGACTGCTAAATAGCCATCAGTCTGTAAAATAGCCATCAGACTGCTAAATATCCATCAGACTGCTAAATAGCCATCAGTCTGTTAAATAGCCATCAGACTGCTAAATAGCCATCAGAATGTTAAATAGCAATCAGACTCCTAAATAGCCGTGAGACAGCTAAATAGCCATCAGACTGCTAAATAGCCATCAGACTGCTAAATAGCCATCACACTGCTAAATAGCAGTGAGACAGCTAAATAGCCATCAGTCTGTAAAATAGCCATCAGACTGCTAAATATCCATCAGACTGCTAAATATCCATCAGTCTGTTAAATAGCCATCATACTGCTAAATAGCCATCAGAATGCTCAATAACCATCAGACTCCTAAATAGCCATGAGACTGCTAAATAGCCATCAGACTGCTAAATAGCCATCAGACTCCTAAATATCCGTGAGACAGCTAAATAGCCATCAGACTGCTAAATAGCCATCAGACTGCTAAATATCCATCAGACTGCTAAATAGCCATCAGACTGTTAAATAGCCATCAGTCTGTAAAATAGCCATCAGACTGCTAAATATCCATCAGACTGCTAAATAGCCATCACTCTGTTAAATAGCCATCAGACTGCTAAATAGCCATCAGACTGCTAAATAGCCATCAGAATGCTCAATAACCATCAGACTCCTAAATAGCCATGAGACTGCTAAATAGCCATCAGACTGCTAAATAGCCATCAGACTCCTAAATATCCGTGAGACAGCTAAATAGCCATCAGACTGCTAAATAGCCATCAGACTGCTAAATATCCATCAGACTGCTAAATAGCCATCAGACTGTTAAATAGCCATCAGTCTGTAAAATAGCCATCAGACTGCTAAATATCCATCAGACTGCTAAATAGCCATCAGTCTGTTAAATAGCCATCAGACTGCTAAATAGCCATCAGACTGCTAAATAGCCATCAGTCTGCTAAATAGCCATCAGACTTCTAAATAGCCATCAGACTGCTAAATATCCATCAGACTGCTAAATAGCCATCAGTCTGCTAAATAGCCATCAGACTGCTAAATAGCCATCAGTCTGTAAAATAGCCATCAGACTGCTAAATATCCATCAGACTGCTAAATAGCCATCAGTCTGCTAAATAGCCATCAGACTGCTAAATAGCCATCAGAATGTTAAATAGCAATCAGACTCCTAAATAGCCGTGAGACAGCTAAATAGCCATCAGACTGCTAAATAGCCATCACACTGCTAAATAGCAGTGAGACAGCTAAATATCCATCAGACTGCTAAATAGCCATCAGTCTGTAAAATAGCCATCAGACTGCTAAATATCCATCAGACTGCTAAATATCCATCAGTCTGTTAAATAGCCATCAGACTGCTAAATAGCCATCAGACTGATAAATAGCCATCAGTCTGTAAAATAGCCATCAGACTGCTAAATATCCATCAGACTGCTAAATAGCCATCAGTCTGTTAAATAGCCATCAGACTGCTAAATAGCCATCAGAATGTTAAATAGCAATCAGACTCCTAAATAGCCATCAGACTGTTAAATAGCCATCAGTCTGTAAAATAGCCATTAGACTGCTAAATATCCATCAGACTGCTAAATATCCATCAGACTGCTAAATAGCCATCAGTCTGTTAAATAGCCATCAGACTGCTAAATAGCCAGCAGACTGCTAAATAGCCATCAGTCTGTAAAATAGCCATCAGACTGCTAAATATCCATCATACTGCTAAATAGCCATCAGTCTGTTAAATAGCCATCAGACTGCTAAATAGCCATCAGAATGTTAAATAGCAATCAGACTCCTAAATAGCCGTGAGACAGCTAAATAGCCATCACACTGCTAAATAGCCATCAGACTGCTAAATAGCCATCAGACTGCTAAATAGCCATCAGACTGCTAAATAGCAGTGAGACAGCTAAATAGCCATCAGACTGCTAAATAGCCATCAGACTGCTAAATAGCCATCAGAATGCTAAATAGCCATCAGACTGCTAAATAGCCATCAGACTGCTAAATAGCCATCAGAATGCTCAATAACCATCAGACTCCTAAATAGCCATGAGACTGCTAAATAGCCATCAGACTGCTAAATAGCCATCAGACTGCTAAATAGCCATCAGACTGTTAAATAGCCATCAGACTGCTAAATAGCCATCAGACTGTTAAATAGCCATCAGTCTGTAAAATAGCCATTAGACTGCTAAATATCCATCAGACTGCTAAATATCCATCAGACTGCTAAATAGCCATCAGTCTGTTAAATAGCCATCAGTCTGTAAAATAGCCATCAGACTGCTAAATATCCATCAGACTGCTAAATAGCCATCAGTCTGTTAAATAGACATCAGACTGCTAAATAGCCATCAGAGTGTTAAATAGCAATCAGACTCCTAAATAGCCGTGAGACAGCTAAATAGCCATCAGACTGCTAAATAGCAGTGAGACAGCTAAATAGCCATCAGACTGCTAAATAGCCATCAGAATGCTAAATAGCCATCAGACTGCTAAATAGCCATCAGAATGCTCAATAACCATCAGACTCCTAAATAGCCATGAGACTGCTAAATAGCCATCAGACTGCTAAATAGCCATCAGACTCCTAAATATCCGTGAGACAGCTAAATAGCCATCAGACTGCTAAATAGCCATCAGACTGCTAAATATCCATCAGACTGCTAAATAGCCATCAGACTGTTAAATAGCCATCAGTCTGTAAAATAGCCATCAGACTGCTAAATATCCATCAGACTGCTAAATATCCATCAGACTGCTAAATAGCCATCAGACTGTTAAATAGCCATCAGTCTGTTAAATAGCCATCAGACTGCTAAATAGCCATCAGACTGCTAAATATCCATCAGACTGCTAAATAGCCATCAGACTGTTAAATAGCCATCAGTCTGTAAAATAGCCATCAGTCTGCTAAATAGCCATCAGACTGCTAAATAGCCATCAGTCTGTAAAATAGCCATCAGACTGCTAAATATCCATCAGACTGCTAAATAGCCATCAGTCTGTTAAATAGCCATCAGACTGCTAAATAGCCATCAGACTGCTAAATATCCATCAGACTGCTAAATAGCCATCAGACTGTTAAATAGCCATCAGTCTGTAAAATAGCCATCAGTCTGCTAAATAGCCATCAGACTGCTAAATAGCCATCAGTCTGTAAAATAGCCATCAGACTGCTAAATATCCATCAGACAGCTAAATAGCCATCAGTCTGTAAAATAGCCATCAGACTGCTAAATAGCCATCAGAATGTTAAATAGCAATCAGACTGCTAAATTGCCGTGAGACAGCTAAATAGCCATCAGACTGCTATATATCCATCAGACTGCAAAATAGCCATCAGACTTTTAAATAGCCATCAGTCTGTAAAATAGCCATCAGACTGCTAAATATCCATCAGACTGCTAAATATCCATCAGTCTGTTAAATAGCCATCATACTGCTAAATAGCCATCAGAATGCTCAATAACCATCAGACTCCTAAATAGCCATGAGACTGCTAAATAGCCATCAGACTGCTAAATAGCCATCAGACTGCTAAATAGCAGTGAGACAGCTAAATAGCCATCAGACTGCTAAATAGCCATCAGACTGCTAAATAGCCATCAGAATGCTAAATAGCCATCAGACTGCTAAATAGCCATCAGACTGCTAAATAGCCATCAGAATGCTCAATAACCATCAGACTCCTAAATAGCCATGAGACTGCTAAATAGCCATCAGACTGCTAAATAGCCATCAGACTGCTAAATAGCCATCAGACTGTTAAATAGCCATCAGACTGCTAAATAGCCATCAGACTGTTAAATAGCCATCAGTCTGTAAAATAGCCATTAGACTGCTAAATATCCATCAGACTGCTAAATATCCATCAGACTGCTAAATAGCCATCAGTCTGTTAAATAGCCATCAGTCTGTAAAATAGCCATCAGACTGCTAAATATCCATCAGACTGCTAAATAGCCATCAGTCTGTTAAATAGACATCAGACTGCTAAATAGCCATCAGAGTGTTAAATAGCAATCAGACTCCTAAATAGCCGTGAGACAGCTAAATAGCCATCAGACTGCTAAATAGCAGTGAGACAGCTAAATAGCCATCAGACTGCTAAATAGCCATCAGAATGCTAAATAGCCATCAGACTGCTAAATAGCCATCAGAATGCTCAATAACCATCAGACTCCTAAATAGCCATGAGACTGCTAAATAGCCATCAGACTGCTAAATAGCCATCAGACTCCTAAATATCCGTGAGACAGCTAAATAGCCATCAGACTGCTAAATAGCCATCAGACTGCTAAATATCCATCAGACTGCTAAATAGCCATCAGACTGTTAAATAGCCATCAGTCTGTAAAATAGCCATCAGACTGCTAAATATCCATCAGACTGCTAAATATCCATCAGACTGCTAAATAGCCATCAGACTGTTAAATAGCCATCAGTCTGTTAAATAGCCATCAGACTGCTAAATAGCCATCAGACTGCTAAATATCCATCAGACTGCTAAATAGCCATCAGACTGTTAAATAGCCATCAGTCTGTAAAATAGCCATCAGTCTGCTAAATAGCCATCAGACTGCTAAATAGCCATCAGTCTGTAAAATAGCCATCAGACTGCTAAATATCCATCAGACTGCTAAATAGCCATCAGTCTGTTAAATAGCCATCAGACTGCTAAATAGCCATCAGACTGCTAAATATCCATCAGACTGCTAAATATCCATCAGACTGCTAAATAGCCATCAGACTGTTAAATAGCCATCAGTCTGTAAAATAGCCATCAGTCTGCTAAATAGCCATCAGACTGCTAAATAGCCATCAGTCTGTAAAATAGCCATCAGACTGCTAAATATCCATCAGACAGCTAAATAGCCATCAGTCTGTAAAATAGCCATCAGACTGCTAAATAGCCATCAGAATGTTAAATAGCAATCAGACTGCTAAATTGCCGTGAGACAGCTAAATAGCCATCAGACTGCTATATATCCATCAGACTGCAAAATAGCCATCAGACTTTTAAATAGCCATCAGTCTGTAAAATAGCCATCAGACTGCTAAATATCCATCAGACTGCTAAATATCCATCAGTCTGTTAAATAGCCATCAGACTGCTAAATAGCCATCAGAGTGTTAAATAGCAATCAGACTCCTAAATAGCCGTGAGACAGCTAAATAGCCATCAGACTGCTAAATAGCAGTGAGACAGCTAAATAGCCATCAGACTGCTAAATAGCCATCAGAATGCTAAATAGCCATCAGACTGCTAAATAGCCATCAGAATGCTCAATAACCATCAGACTCCTAAATAGCCATGAGACTGCTAAATAGCCATCAGACTGCTAAATAGCCATCAGACTCCTAAATATCCGTGAGACAGCTAAATAGCCATCAGACTGCTAAATAGCCATCAGACTGCTAAATATCCATCAGACTGCTAAATAGCCATCAGACTGTTAAATAGCCATCAGTCTGTAAAATAGCCATCAGACTGCTAAATATCCATCAGACTGCTAAATATCCATCAGACTGCTAAATAGCCATCAGACTGTTAAATAGCCATCAGTCTGTTAAATAGCCATCAGACTGCTAAATAGCCATCAGACTGCTAAATATCCATCAGACTGCTAAATAGCCATCAGACTGTTAAATAGCCATCAGTCTGTAAAATAGCCATCAGTCTGCTAAATAGCCATCAGACTGCTAAATAGCCATCAGTCTGTAAAATAGCCATCAGACTGCTAAATATCCATCAGACTGCTAAATAGCCATCAGTCTGTTAAATAGCCATCAGACTGCTAAATAGCCATCAGACTGCTAAATATCCATCAGACTGCTAAATAGCCATCAGACTGTTAAATAGCCATCAGTCTGTAAAATAGCCATCAGTCTGCTAAATAGCCATCAGACTGCTAAATAGCCATCAGTCTGTAAAATAGCCATCAGACTGCTAAATATCCATCAGACAGCTAAATAGCCATCAGTCTGTAAAATAGCCATCAGACTGCTAAATAGCCATCAGAATGTTAAATAGCAATCAGACTGCTAAATTGCCGTGAGACAGCTAAATAGCCATCAGACTGCTATATATCCATCAGACTGCAAAATAGCCATCAGACTTTTAAATAGCCATCAGTCTGTAAAATAGCCATCAGACTGCTAAATATCCATCAGACTGCTAAATATCCATCAGTCTGTTAAATAGCCATCATACTGCTAAATAGCCATCAGAATGCTCAATAACCATCAGACTCCTAAATAGCCATGAGACTGCTAAATAGCCATCAGACTGCTAAATAGCCATCAGACTCCTAAATATCCGTGAGACAGCTAAATAGCCATCAGACTGCTAAATAGCCATCAGACTGCTAAATATCCATCAGACTGCTAAATAGCCATCAGACTGTTAAATAGCCATCAGTCTGTAAAATAGCCATCAGACTGCTAAATATCCATCAGACTGCTAAATAGCCATCAGTCTGTTAAATAGCCATCAGACTGCTAAATAGCCATCAGACTGCTAAATAGCCATCAGTCTGCTAAATAGCCATCAGACTTCTAAATAGCCATCAGACTGCTAAATAGCCATCAGTCTGCTAAATAGCCATCAGACTGCTAAATAGCCATCAGTCTGTAAAATAGCCATCAGACTGCTAAATATCCATCAGACTGCTAAATAGCCATCAGACTGCTAAATAGCCATCAGACTGCTAAATAGCCATCACACTGCTAAATAGCAGTGAGACAGCTAAATATCCATCAGACTGCTAAATAGCCATCAGTCTGTAAAATAGCCATCAGACTGCTAAATATCCATCAGTCTGTTAAATAGCCATCAGACTGCTAAATAGCCATCAGACTGATAAATAGCCATCAGTCTGTAAAATAGCCATCAGACTCCTAAATATCCATCAGACTGCTAAATAGCCATCAGTCTGTTAAATAGCCATCAGACTGCTAAATAGCCATCAGACTGCTAAATAGCCATCACACTGCTAAATAGCCGTGAGACAGCTAAATATCCATCAGACTGCTAAATATCCATCAGTCTGTTAAATAGCCATCAGACTGCTAAATAGCCATCAGACTGATAAATAGCCATCAGTCTGTAAAATAGCCATCAGACTGCTAAATATCCATCAGACTGCTAAATAGCCATCAGTCTGTTAAATAGCCATCAGACTGCTAAATAGCCATCAGAATGTTAAATAGCAATCAGACTCCTAAATAGCCGTGAGACAGCTAAATAGCCATCAGACTGCTAAATAGCCATCAGACTGCTAAATAGCCATCAGACTGTTAAATAGCCATCAGACTGCTAAATAGCCATCAGACTGTTAAATAGCCATCAGTCTGTAAAATAGCCATTAGACTGCTAAATATCCATCAGACTGCTAAATATCCATCAGACTGCTAAATAGCCATCAGTCTGTTAAATAGCCATCAGACTGCTAAATAGCCAGCAGACTGCTAAATAGCCATCAGTCTGTAAAATAGCCATCAGACTGCTAAATATCCATCATACTGCTAAATAGCCATCAGACTGTTAAATAGCCATCAGACTGCTAAATAGCCATCAGAATGTTAAATAGCAATCAGACTCCTAAATAGCCGTGAGACAGCTAAATAGCCATCACACTGCTAAATAGCCATCAGACTGCTAAATAGCCATCAGACTGCTAAATAGCCATCAGACTGCTAAATAGCAGTGAGACAGCTAAATAGCCATCAGACTGCTAAATAGCCATCAGACTGCTAAATAGCCATCAGAATGCTAAATAGCCATCAGACTGCTAAATAGCCATCAGACTGCTAAATAGCCATCAGAATGCTCAATAACCATCAGACTCCTAAATAACCATGAGACTGCTAAATAGCCATCAGACTGCTAAATAGCCATCAGCCTGCTAAATAGCCATCAGACTGTTAAATAGCCATCAGACTGCTAAATAGCCATCAGACTGTTAAATAGCCATCAGTCTGTAAAATAGCCATTAGACTGCTAAATATCCATCAGACTGCTAAATATCCATCAGACTGCTAAATAGCCATCAGTCTGTTAAATAGCCATCAGTCTGTAAAATAGCCATCAGACTGCTAAATATCCATCAGACTGCTAAATAGCCATCAGTCTGTTAAATAGACATCAGACTGCTAAATAGCCATCCGAGTGTTAAATAGCAATCAGACTCCTAAATAGCCGTGAGACAGCTAAATATCCATCAGACTGCTAAATATCCATCAGTCTGTTAAATAGCCATCAGACTGCTAAATAGCCATCAGACTGATAAATAGCCATCAGTCTGTAAAATAGCCATCAGACTGCTAAATATCCATCAGACTGCTAAATAGCCATCAGTCTGTTAAATAGCCATCAGACTGCTAAATAGCCATCAGAATGTTAAATAGCAATCAGACTCCTAAATAGCCGTGAGACAGCTAAATAGCCATCAGACTGCTAAATAGCCATCAGACTGCTAAATAGCCATCAGACTGTTAAATAGCCATCAGACTGCTAAATAGCCATCAGACTGTTAAATAGCCATCAGACTGCTAAATAGCCATCAGACTGCTAAATAGCCATCAGACTGTTAAATAGCCATCAGTCAGTCTGTAAAATAGCCATCAGACTGCTAAATATCCATCAGACTGCTAAATATCCATCAGTCTGTTAAATAGCCATCATACTGCTAAATATCCATCAGACTGCTAAATAGCCATCAGACTGCTAAATAGCCATCAGAATGTTAAATAGCCATCAGACTCCTAAATAGCCGTGAGACAGCTAAATAGCCATCAGACTGCTAAATAGCAATCAGACTGCTAAATAGCCATCAGACTGCTAAATAGCCATCAGACTGCTAAATAGCCATCAGAATGCTCAATAACCATCAGACTCCTAAATAGCCATGAGACTGCTAAATAGCCATCAGACTGCTAAATAGCCATCAGACTACTAAATATCCGTGAGACAGCTAAATAGCCATCAGACTGCTAAATAGCCATCAGACTGCTAAATAGCCATCAGTCTGTTAAATAGCCATCAGACTGCTAAATAGCCATCAGTCTGTAAAATAGCCATCAGACTGCTAAATATCCATCAGACTGCTAAATAGCCATCAGTCTGTTAAATAGCCATCAGACTGCTAAATAGCCATCAGACTGCTAAATAGCCATCAGACTTCTATATAGCCATCAGACTGCTAAATATCCATCAGACTGCTAAATAGCCATCAGTCTGCTAAATAGCCATCAGACTGCTAAATAGCCATCAGTCTGTAAAATAGCCATCAGACTGCTAAATATCCATCAGACTGCTAAATAGCCATCAGTCTGTTAAATAGCCATCAGAATGTTAAATAGCAATCAGACTCCTAAATAGCCGTGAGACAGCTAAATAGCCATCAGACTGCTAAATAGCCATCAGACTGCTAAATAGCCATCACACTGCTAAATAGCAGTGAGACAGCTAAATAGCCATCAGACTGCTAAATAGCCATCAGTCTGTAAAATAGCCATCAGACTGCTAAATATCCATCAGACTGCTAAATATCCATCAGTCTGTTAAATAGCCATCAGACTGCTAAATAGCCATCAGACTGATAAATAGCCATCAGTCTGTAAAATAGCCATCAGACTGCTAAATACCCATCAGACTGCTAAATAGCCATCAGTCTGTTAAATAGCCATCAGACTGCTAAATAGCCATCAGAATGTTAAATAGCAATCAGACTCCTAAATAGCCGTGAGACAGCTAAATAGCCATCAGACTGCTAAATATCCATCAGACTGCTAAATAGCCATCAGACTGCTAAATAGCCATCAGTCTGTAAAATAGCCATCAGACTGCTAAATATCCATCAGACTGCTAAATAGCCATCAGTCTGTTAAATAGCCATCAGACTGCTAAATAGCCATCAGAATGTTAAATAGCAATCAGACTCCTAAATAGCCGTGAGACAGCTAAATAGCCATCAGACTGCTAAATAGCCATCAGACTGCTAAATAGCCATCACACTGCTAAATAGCAGTGAGACAGCTGAATAGCCATCAGTCTGTAAAATAGCCATCAGACTGCTAAATAGCCATCAGAATGTTAAATAGCAATCAGACTGCTAAATTGCCGTGAGACAGCTAAATAGCCATCAGACTGCTATATATCCATCAGACTGCAAAATAGCCATCAGACTTTTAAATAGCCATCAGTCTGTAAAATAGCCATCAGACTGCTAAATATCCATCAGACTGCTAAATATCCATCAGTCTGTTAAATAGCCATCATACTGCTAAATATCCATCAGACTGCTAAATAGCCATCAGACTGCTAAATAGCCATCAGAATGTTAAATAGCCATCAGACTCCTAAATAGCCGTGAGACAGCTAAATAGCCATCAGACTGCTAAATATTAATCAGACTGCTAAATAGCCATCAGACTGCTAAATAGCCATCAGACTGCTAAATAGCCATCAGAATGCTCAATAACCATCAGACTCCTAAATAGCCATGAGACTGCTAAATAGCCATCAGACTGCTAAATAGCCATCAGACTCCTAAATATCCGTGAGACAGCTAAATAGCCATCAGACTGCTAAATAGCCATCAGACTGTTAAATATCCATCAGACTGCTAAATAGCCATCAGACTGTTAAATAGCCATCAGTCTGTAAAATATCCATCAGACTGCTAAATAGCCATCAGTCTGTTAAATAGCCATCAGACTGCTAAATAGCCATCAGAATGTTAAATAGCAATCAGACTCCTAAATAGCCGTGAGACAGCTAAATAGCCATCAGACTGCTAAATAACCATCAGACTGCTAAATAGCCATCACACTGCTAAATAGCAGTGAGACAGCTAAATAGCCATCAGACTGCTAAATAGCCATCAGTCTGTAAAATAGCCATCAGACTGCTAAATATCCATCAGACTGCTAAATATCCATCAGTCTGTTAAATAGCCATCAGACTGCTAAATAGCCATCAGACTGATAAATAGCCATCAGTCTGTAAAATATCCATCAGACTGCTAAATATCCATCAGACTGCTAAATAGCCATCAGTCTGTTAAATAGCCATCAGACTGCTAAATAGCCATCAGAATGTTAAATAGCAATCAGACTCCTACATAGCCGTGAGACAGCTAAATAGCCATCAGACTGCTAAATAGCCATCAGACTGCTAAATAGCCATCAGACTGATAAATAGCCATCAGACTGCTAAATAGCCATCAGACTGTTAAATAGCCATCAGTCTGTAAAATAGCCATTAGACTGCTAAATATCCATCAGACTGCTAAATATCCATCAGACTGCTAAATAGCCATCAGAATGTTAAATAGCAATCAGACTGCTAAATTGCCGTGAGACAGCTAAATAGCCATCAGACTGCTATATATCCATCAGACTGCAAAATAGCCATCAGACTTTTAAATAGCCATCAGTCTGTAAAATAGCCATCAGACTGCTAAATATCCATCAGACTGCTAAATATCCATCAGTCTGTTAAATAGCCATCATACTGCTAAATATCCATCAGACTGCTAAATAGCCATCAGACTGCTAAATAGCCATCAGAATGTTAAATAGCCATCAGACTCCTAAATAGCCGTGAGACAGCTAAATAGCCATCAGACTGCTAAATAGCAATCAGACTGCTAAATAGCCATCAGACTGCTAAATAGCCATCAGACTGCTAAATAGCCATCAGAATGCTCAATAACCATCAGACTCCTAAATAGCCATGAGACTGCTAAATAGCCATCAGACTGCTAAATAGCCATCAGACTCCTAAATATCCGTGAGACAGCTAAATAGCCATCAGACTGCTAAATAGCCATCAGACTGCTAAATAGCCATCAGTCTGTTAAATAGCCATCAGACTGCTAAATAGCCATCAGTCTGTAAAATAGCCATCAGACTGCTAAATATCCATCAGACTGCTAAATAGCCATCAGTCTGTTAAATAGCCATCAGACTGCTAAATAGCCATCAGACTGCTAAATAGCCATCAGACTTCTATATAGCCATCAGACTGCTAAATATCCATCAGACTGCTAAATAGCCATCAGTCTGCTAAATAGCCATCAGACTGCTAAATAGCCATCAGTCTGTAAAATAGCCATCAGACTGCTAAATATCCATCAGACTGCTAAATAGCCATCAGTCTGTTAAATAGCCATCAGAATGTTAAATAGCAATCAGACTCCTAAATAGCCGTGAGACAGCTAAATAGCCATCAGACTGCTAAATAGCCATCAGACTGCTAAATAGCCATCACACTGCTAAATAGCAGTGAGACAGCTAAATAGCCATCAGACTGCTAAATAGCCATCAGTCTGTAAAATAGCCATCAGACTGCTAAATATCCATCAGACTGCTAAATATCCATCAGTCTGTTAAATAGCCATCAGACTGCTAAATAGCCATCAGTCTGTAAAATAGCCATCAGACTGCTAAATATCCATCAGACAGCTAAATAGCCATCAGTCTGTAAAATAGCCATCAGACTGCTAAATAGCCATCAGAATGTTAAATAGCAATCAGACTGCTAAATTGCCGTGAGACAGCTAAATAGCCATCAGACTGCTATATATCCATCAGACTGCAAAATAGCCATCAGACCTTTAAATAGCCATCAGTCTGTAAAATAGCCATCAGACTGCTAAATATCCATCAGACTGCTAAATATCCATCAGTCTGTTAAATAGCCATCATACTGCTAAATAGCCATCAGAATGCTCAATAACCATCAGACTCCTAAATAGCCATGAGACTGCTAAATAGCCATCAGACTGCTAAATAGCCATCAGACTGCTAAATAGCCATCAGACTGTTAAATAGCCATCAGACTGCTAAATAGCCATCAGACTGTTAAATAGCCATCAGTCTGTAAAATAGCCATTAGACTGCTAAATATCCATCAGACTGCTAAATATCCATCAGACTGCTAAATAGCCATCAGTCTGTTAAATAGCCATCAGTCTGTAAAATAGCCATCAGACTGCTAAATATCCATCAGACTGCTAAATAGCCATCAGTCTGTTAAATAGACATCAGACTGCTAAATAGCCATCAGAGTGTTAAATAGCAATCAGACTCCTAAATAGCCGTGAGACAGCTAAATAGCCATCAGACTGCTAAATAGCAGTGAGACAGCTAAATAGCCATCAGACTGCTAAATAGCCATCAGAATGCTAAATAGCCATCAGACTGCTAAATAGCCATCAGAATGCTCAATAACCATCAGACTCCTAAATAGCCATGAGACTGCTAAATAGCCATCAGACTGCTAAATAGCCATCAGACTCCTAAATATCCGTGAGACAGCTAAATAGCCATCAGACTGCTAAATAGCCATCAGACTGCTAAATATCCATCAGACTGCTAAATAGCCATCAGACTGTTAAATAGCCATCAGTCTGTAAAATAGCCATCAGACTGCTAAATATCCATCAGACTGCTAAATATCCATCAGACTGCTAAATAGCCATCAGACTGTTAAATAGCCATCAGTCTGTTAAATAGCCATCAGACTGCTAAATAGCCATCAGACTGCTAAATATCCATCAGACTGCTAAATAGCCATCAGACTGTTAAATAGCCATCAGTCTGCAAAATAGCCATCAGTCTGCTAAATAGCCATCAGACTGCTAAATAGCCATCAGTCTGTAAAATAGCCATCAGACTGCTAAATATCCATCAGACTGCTAAATAGCCATCAGTCTGTTAAATAGCCATCAGACTGCTAAATAGCCATCAGACTGCTAAATATCCATCAGACTGCTAAATAGCCATCAGACTGTTAAATAGCCATCAGTCTGTAAAATAGCCATCAGTCTGCTAAATAGCCATCAGACTGCTAAATAGCCATCAGTCTGTAAAATAGCCATCAGACTGCTAAATATCCATCAGACAGCTAAATAGCCATCAGTCTGTAAAATAGCCATCAGACTGCTAAATAGCCATCAGAATGTTAAATAGCAATCAGACTGCTAAATTGCCGTGAGACAGCTAAATAGCCATCAGACTGCTATATATCCATCAGACTGCAAAATAGCCATCAGACTTTTAAATAGCCATCAGTCTGTAAAATAGCCATCAGACTGCTAAATATCCATCAGACTGCTAAATATCCATCAGTCTGTTAAATAGCCATCATACTGCTAAATAGCCATCAGAATGCTCAATAACCATCAGACTCCTAAATAGCCATGAGACTGCTAAATAGCCATCAGACTGCTAAATAGCCATCAGACTCCTAAATATCCGTGAGACAGCTAAATAGCCATCAGACTGCTAAATAGCCATCAGACTGCTAAATATCCATCAGACTGCTAAATAGCCATCAGACTGTTAAATAGCCATCAGACTGTAAATAGCCATCAGACTGCTAAATATCCATCAGACTGCTAAATAGCCATCAGTCTGTTAAATAGCCATCAGACTGCTAAATAGCCATCAGACTGCTAAATAGCCATCAGTCTGCTAAATAGCCATCAGACTTCTAAATAGCCATCAGACTGCTAAATAGCCATCAGTCTGCTAAATAGCCATCAGACTGCTAAATAGCCATCAGTCTGTAAAATAGCCATCAGACTGCTAAATATCCATCAGACTGCTAAATAGCCATCAGACTGCTAAATAGCCATCAGACTGCTAAATAGCCATCACACTGCTAAATAGCAGTGAGACAGCTAAATATCCATCAGACTGCTAAATAGCCATCAGTCTGTAAAATAGCCATCAGACTGCTAAATATCCATCAGTCTGTTAAATAGCCATCAGACTGCTAAATAGCCATCAGACTGATAAATAGCCATCAGTCTGTAAAATAGCCATCAGACTCCTAAATATCCATCAGACTGCTAAATAGCCATCAGTCTGTTAAATAGCCATCAGACTGCTAAATAGCCATCAGACTGTTAAATAGCCATCAGTCTGTAAAATAGCCATCAGTCTGCTAAATAGCCATCAGACTGCTAAATAGCCATCAGTCTGTAAAATAGCCATCAGACTGCTAAATATCCATCAGACAGCTAAATAGCCATCAGTCTGTAAAATAGCCATCAGACTGCTAAATAGCCATCAGAATGTTAAATAGCAATCAGACTGCTAAATTGCCGTGAGACAGCTAAATAGCCATCAGACTGCTATATATCCATCAGACTGCAAAATAGCCATCAGACTTTTAAATAGCCATCAGTCTGTAAAATAGCCATCAGACTGCTAAATATCCATCAGACTGCTAAATATCCATCAGTCTGTTAAATAGCCATCATACTGCTAAATAGCCATCAGAATGCTCAATAACCATCAGACTCCTAAATAGCCATGAGACTGCTAAATAGCCATCAGACTGCTAAATAGCCATCAGACTCCTAAATATCCGTGAGACAGCTAAATAGCCATCAGACTGCTAAATAGCCATCAGACTGCTAAATATCCATCAGACTGCTAAATAGCCATCAGACTGTTAAATAGCCATCAGTCTGTAAAATAGCCATCAGACTGCTAAATATCCATCAGACTGCTAAATAGCCATCAGTCTGTTAAATAGCCATCAGACTGCTAAATAGCCATCAGACTGCTAAATAGCCATCAGTCTGCTAAATAGCCATCAGACTTCTAAATAGCCATCAGACTGCTAAATAGCCATCAGTCTGCTAAATAGCCATCAGACTGCTAAATAGCCATCAGTCTGTAAAATAGCCATCAGACTGCTAAATATCCATCAGACTGCTAAATAGCCATCAGACTGCTAAATAGCCATCAGACTGCTAAATAGCCATCACACTGCTAAATAGCAGTGAGACAGCTAAATATCCATCAGACTGCTAAATAGCCATCAGTCTGTAAAATAGCCATCAGACTGCTAAATATCCATCAGTCTGTTAAATAGCCATCAGACTGCTAAATAGCCATCAGACTGATAAATAGCCATCAGTCTGTAAAATAGCCATCAGACTCCTAAATATCCATCAGACTGCTAAATAGCCATCAGTCTGTAAAATAGCCATCAGACTGCTAAATAGCCATCAGACTGCTAAATAGCCATCACACTGCTAAATAGCCGTGAGACAGCTAAATATCCATCAGACTGCTAAATATCCATCAGTCTGTTAAATAGCCATCAGACTGCTAAATAGCCATCAGTCTGTTAAATAGCCATCAGACTGCTAAATAGCCATCAGAATGTTAAATAGCAATCAGACTCCTAAATAGCCGTGAGACAGCTAAATAGCCATCAGACTGCTAAATAGCCATCAGACTGCTAAATAGCCATCAGACTGTTAAATAGCCATCAGACTGCTAAATAGCCATCAGACTGTTAAATAGCCATCAGTCTGTAAAATAGCCATTAGACTGCTAAATATCCATCAGACTGCTAAATATCCATCAGACTGCTAAATAGCCATCAGTCTGTTAAATAGCCATCAGACTGCTAAATAGCCAGCAGACTGCTAAATAGCCATCAGTCTGTAAAATAGCCATCAGACTGCTAAATATCCATCATACTGCTAAATAGCCATCAGTCTGTTAAATAGCCATCAGACTGCTAAATAGCCATCAGAATGTTAAATAGCAATCAGACTCCTAAATAGCCGTGAGACAGCTAAATAGCCATCACACTGCTAAATAGCCATCAGACTGCTAAATAGCCATCAGACTGCTAAATAGCCATCAGACTGCTAAATAGCAGTGAGACAGCTAAATAGCCATCAGACTGCTAAATAGCCATCAGACTGCTAAATAGCCATCAGAATGCTAAATAGCCATCAGACTGCTAAATAGCCATCAGACTGCTAAATAGCCATCAGAATGCTCAATAACCATCAGACTCCTAAATAACCATGAGACTGCTAAATAGCCATCAGACTGCTAAATAGCCATCAGACTGCTAAATAGCCATCAGACTGTTAAATAGCCATCAGACTGCTAAATAGCCATCAGACTGTTAAATAGCCATCAGTCTGTAAAATAGCCATTAGACTGCTAAATATCCATCAGACTGCTAAATATCCATCAGACTGCTAAATAGCCATCAGTCTGTTAAATAGCCATCAGTCTGTAAAATAGCCATCAGACTGCTAAATATCCATCAGACTGCTAAATAGCCATCAGTCTGTTAAATAGACATCAGACTGCTAAATAGCCATCCGAGTGTTAAATAGCAATCAGACTCCTAAATAGCCGTGAGACAGCTAAATATCCATCAGACTGCTAAATATCCATCAGTCTGTTAAATAGCCATCAGACTGCTAAATAGCCATCAGACTGATAAATAGCCATCAGTCTGTAAAATAGCCATCAGACTGCTAAATATCCATCAGACTGCTAAATAGCCATCAGTCTGTTAAATAGCCATCAGACTGCTAAATAGCCATCAGAATGTTAAATAGCAATCAGACTCCTAAATAGCCGTGAGACAGCTAAATAGCCATCAGACTGCTAAATAGCCATCAGACTGCTAAATAGCCATCAGACTGTTAAATAGCCATCAGACTGCTAAATAGCCATCAGACTGTTAAATAGCCATCAGACTGCTAAATAGCCATCAGACTGCTAAATAGCCATCAGACTGTTAAATAGCCATCAGTCAGTCTGTAAAATAGCCATCAGACTGCTAAATATCCATCAGACTGCTAAATATCCATCAGTCTGTTAAATAGCCATCATACTGCTAAATATCCATCAGACTGCTAAATAGCCATCAGACTGCTAAATAGCCATCAGAATGTTAAATAGCCATCAGACTCCTAAATAGCCGTGAGACAGCTAAATAGCCATCAGACTGCTAAATAGCAATCAGACTGCTAAATAGCCATCAGACTGCTAAATAGCCATCAGACTGCTAAATAGCCATCAGAATGCTCAATAACCATCAGACTCCTAAATAGCCATGAGACTGCTAAATAGCCATCAGACTGCTAAATAGCCATCAGACTCCTAAATATCCGTGAGACAGCTAAATAGCCATCAGACTGCTAAATAGCCATCAGACTGCTAAATAGCCATCAGTCTGTTAAATAGCCATCAGACTGCTAAATAGCCATCAGTCTGTAAAATAGCCATCAGACTGCTAAATATCCATCAGACTGCTAAATAGCCATCAGTCTGTTAAATAGCCATCAGACTGCTAAATAGCCATCAGACTGCTAAATAGCCATCAGACTTCTATATAGCCATCAGACTGCTAAATATCCATCAGACTGCTAAATAGCCATCAGTCTGCTAAATAGCCATCAGACTGCTAAATAGCCATCAGTCTGTAAAATAGCCATCAGACTGCTAAATATCCATCAGACTGCTAAATAGCCATCAGTCTGTTAAATAGCCATCAGAATGTTAAATAGCAATCAGACTCCTAAATAGCCGTGAGACAGCTAAATAGCCATCAGACTGCTAAATAGCCATCAGACTGCTAAATAGCCATCACACTGCTAAATAGCAGTGAGACAGCTAAATAGCCATCAGACTGCTAAATAGCCATCAGTCTGTAAAATAGCCATCAGACTGCTAAATATCCATCAGACTGCTAAATATCCATCAGTCTGTTAAATAGCCATCAGACTGCTAAATAGCCATCAGACTGATAAATAGCCATCAGTCTGTAAAATAGCCATCAGACTGCTAAATACCCATCAGACTGCTAAATAGCCATCAGTCTGTTAAATAGCCATCAGACTGCTAAATAGCCATCAGAATGTTAAATAGCAATCAGACTCCTAAATAGCCGTGAGACAGCTAAATAGCCATCAGACTGCTAAATATCCATCAGACTGCTAAATAGCCATCAGACTGCTAAATAGCCATCAGTCTGTAAAATAGCCATCAGACTGCTAAATATCCATCAGACTGCTAAATAGCCATCAGTCTGTTAAATAGCCATCAGACTGCTAAATAGCCATCAGAATGTTAAATAGCAATCAGACTCCTAAATAGCCGTGAGACAGCTAAATAGCCATCAGACTGCTAAATAGCCATCAGACTGCTAAATAGCCATCACACTGCTAAATAGCAGTGAGACAGCTGAATAGCCATCAGTCTGTAAAATAGCCATCAGACTGCTAAATAGCCATCAGAATGTTAAATAGCAATCAGACTGCTAAATTGCCGTGAGACAGCTAAATAGCCATCAGACTGCTATATATCCATCAGACTGCAAAATAGCCATCAGACTTTTAAATAGCCATCAGTCTGTAAAATAGCCATCAGACTGCTAAATATCCATCAGACTGCTAAATATCCATCAGTCTGTTAAATAGCCATCATACTGCTAAATATCCATCAGACTGCTAAATAGCCATCAGACTGCTAAATAGCCATCAGAATGTTAAATAGCCATCAGACTCCTAAATAGCCGTGAGACAGCTAAATAGCCATCAGACTGCTAAATATTAATCAGACTGCTAAATAGCCATCAGACTGCTAAATAGCCATCAGACTGCTAAATAGCCATCAGAATGCTCAATAACCATCAGACTCCTAAATAGCCATGAGACTGCTAAATAGCCATCAGACTGCTAAATAGCCATCAGACTCCTAAATATCCGTGAGACAGCTAAATAGCCATCAGACTGCTAAATAGCCATCAGACTGTTAAATATCCATCAGACTGCTAAATAGCCATCAGACTGTTAAATAGCCATCAGTCTGTAAAATATCCATCAGACTGCTAAATAGCCATCAGTCTGTTAAATAGCCATCAGACTGCTAAATAGCCATCAGAATGTTAAATAGCAATCAGACTCCTAAATAGCCGTGAGACAGCTAAATAGCCATCAGACTGCTAAATAGCCATCAGACTGCTAAATAGCCATCACACTGCTAAATAGCAGTGAGACAGCTAAATAGCCATCAGACTGCTAAATAGCCATCAGTCTGTTAAATAGCCATCAGACTGCTAAATAGCCATCAGACTGATAAATAGCCATCAGTCTGTAAAATATCCATCAGACTGCTAAATATCCATCAGACTGCTAAATAGCCATCAGTCTGTTAAATAGCCATCAGACTGCTAAATAGCCATCAGAATGTTAAATAGCAATCAGACTCCTACATAGCCGTGAGACAGCTAAATAGCCATCAGACTGCTAAATAGCCATCAGACTGCTAAATAGCCATCAGACTGATAAATAGCCATCAGACTGCTAAATAGCCATCAGACTGTTAAATAGCCATCAGTCTGTAAAATAGCCATTAGACTGCTAAATATCCATCAGACTGCTAAATATCCATCAGACTGCTAAATAGCCATCAGAATGTTAAATAGCAATCAGACTGCTAAATTGCCGTGAGACAGCTAAATAGCCATCAGACTGCTATATATCCATCAGACTGCAAAATAGCCATCAGACTTTTAAATAGCCATCAGTCTGTAAAATAGCCATCAGACTGCTAAATATCCATCAGACTGCTAAATATCCATCAGTCTGTTAAATAGCCATCATACTGCTAAATATCCATCAGACTGCTAAATAGCCATCAGACTGCTAAATAGCCATCAGAATGTTAAATAGCCATCAGACTCCTAAATAGCCGTGAGACAGCTAAATAGCCATCAGACTGCTAAATAGCAATCAGACTGCTAAATAGCCATCAGACTGCTAAATAGCCATCAGACTGCTAAATAGCCATCAGAATGCTCAATAACCATCAGACTCCTAAATAGCCATGAGACTGCTAAATAGCCATCAGACTGCTAAATAGCCATCAGACTCCTAAATATCCGTGAGACAGCTAAATAGCCATCAGACTGCTAAATAGCCATCAGACTGCTAAATAGCCATCAGTCTGTTAAATAGCCATCAGACTGCTAAATAGCCATCAGTCTGTAAAATAGCCATCAGACTGCTAAATATCCATCAGACTGCTAAATAGCCATCAGTCTGTTAAATAGCCATCAGACTGCTAAATAGCCATCAGACTGCTAAATAGCCATCAGACTTCTATATAGCCATCAGACTGCTAAATATCCATCAGACTGCTAAATAGCCATCAGTCTGCTAAATAGCCATCAGACTGCTAAATAGCCATCAGTCTGTAAAATAGCCATCAGACTGCTAAATATCCATCAGACTGCTAAATAGCCATCAGTCTGTTAAATAGCCATCAGAATGTTAAATAGCAATCAGACTCCTAAATAGCCGTGAGACAGCTAAATAGCCATCAGACTGCTAAATAGCCATCAGACTGCTAAATAGCCATCACACTGCTAAATAGCAGTGAGACAGCTAAATAGCCATCAGACTGCTAAATAGCCATCAGTCTGTAAAATAGCCATCAGACTGCTAAATATCCATCAGACTGCTAAATATCCATCAGTCTGTTAAATAGCCATCAGACTGCTAAATAGCCATCAGACTGATAAATAGCCATCAGTCTGTAAAATAGCCATCAGACTGCTAAATATCCATCAGACTGCTAAATAGCCATCAGTCTGTAAAATAGCCATCAGACTGCTAAATAGCCATCAGAATGTTAAATAGCAATCAGACTGCTAAATAGCCGTGAGACAGCTAAATAGCCATCAGACTGCTAAATATCCATCAGACTGCTAAATAGCCATCAGACTGCTAAATAGCCATCAGTCTGTAAAATAGCCATCAGACTGCTAAATATCCATCAGACTGCTAAATAGCCATCAGTCTGTTAAATAGCCATCAGACTGCTAAATAGCCATCAGAATGCTAAATAGCCATCAGACTCCTAAATAGCCATCAGACTGCTAAATAGCCATCAGACTGCTAAATAGCCATCAGACTGCTAAATAGCCATCACACTGCTAAATAGCAGTGAGACAGCTGAATAGCCATCAGTCTGTAAAATAGCCATCAGACTGCTAAATATCCATCAGACTGCTAAATAGCCATCAGACTGCTAAATAGCCATCAGACTGTTAAATAGCCATCAGACTGCTAAATAGCCATCAGACTGCTAAATAGCCATCAGACTGCTAAATAGCCATCAGACTGCTAAATAGCCATCAGTCTGCTAAATAGCCATCAGACTGCTAAATAGCCATCAGACTGCTAAATAGCCATCAGACTGTTAAATAGCCATCAGACTGCTAAATAGCCATCAGACTGCTAAATAGCCATCAGACTCCTAAATAGCCGTGAGACAGCTAAATAGCCATCAGACTGCTAAATAGCCATCAGACTGCTAAATAGCCATCAGACTGCTAAATAGCCATCAGACTGCTAAATAGCCATCAGACTGCTAAATAGCCATCAGACTGCTAAATAGCCATCAGACTGCTAAATAGCCATCAGACTGCTAAATAGCCATCAGAATGCTAAATAGCCATCAGACTCCTAAATAGCCGTGAGACAGCTAAATAGCCATCAGACTGCTAAATAGCCATCAGACTGCTAAATAGCCATCAGACTGCTAAATAGCAGTGAGACAGCTAAATAGCCATCAGACTGTTAAATAGCCATCAGTCTGTAAAATAGCCATCAGACTGCTAAATATCCATCAGACTGCTAAATATCCATCAGACTGCTAAATAGCCATCAGACTGCTAAATAGCCATCAGACTGTTAAATAGCCATCAGTCTGTAAAATAGCCATCAGACTGCTAAATATCCATCAGACTGCTAAATAGCCATCAGTCTGTTAAATAGCCATCAGACTGCTAAATAGCCATCAGAATGTTAAATAGCAATCAGACTCCTAAATAGCCGTGAGACAGCTAAATAGCCATCAGACTGCTAAATAGCCATCAGACTGCTAAATAGCCATCAGACTGCTAAATAGCCATCAGACTGCTAAATAGCCATCAGACTGTTAAATAGCCATCAGACTGCTAAATAGCCATCAGACTGCTAAATATCCATCAGACTGCTAAATAGCCATCAGACTGCTAAATAGCCATCAGTCTGTTAAATAGCCATCAGACTGCTAAATAGCCATCAGACTGCTAAATAGCCATCAGTCTGTAAAATAGCCATCAGACTGCTAAATATCCATCAGACTGCTAAATAGCCATCAGTCTGTTAAATAGCCATCAGACTGCTAAATAGCCATCAGAATGTTAAATAGCAATCAGACTGCTAAATAGCCGTGAGACAGCTAAATAGCCATCAGACTGCTAAATAGCCATCAGACTGCTAAATAGCCATCACACTGCTAAATAGCAGTGAGACAGCTAAATAGCCATCAGACTGCTAAATAGCCATCAGTCTGTAAAATAGCCATCAGACTGCTAAATATCCATCAGACTGCTAAATATCCATCAGTCTGTTAAATAGCCATCAGACTGCTAAATAGCCATCAGACTGATAAATAGCCATCAGTCTGTAAAATATCCATCAGACTGCTAAATAGCCATCAGACTGCTAAATAGCCATCAGTCTGTTAAATAGCCATCAGACTGCTAAATAGCCATCAGAATGTTAAATAGCAATCAGACTCCTAAATAGCCGTGAGACAGCTAAATAGCCATCAGACTGCTAAATAGCCATCAGACTGCTAAATAGCCATCAGACTGTTAAATAGCCATCAGACTGCTAAATAGCCATCAGACTGTTAAATAGCCATCAGTCTGTAAAATAGCCATTAGACTGCTAAATATCCATCAGACTGCTAAATATCCATCAGACTGCTAAATAGCCATCAGTCTGTTAAATAGCCATCAGACTGCTAAATAGCCATCAGACTGCTAAATAGCCATCAGTCTGTTAAATAGCCATCAGACTGCTAAATAGCCATCAGACTGCTAAATAGCCATCAGTCTGCTAAATAGCCATCAGACTGCTAAATAGCCATCAGAATGTTAAATAGCAATCAGACTCCTAAATAGCCGTGAGACAGCTAAATAGCCATCAGACTGCTAAATAGCCATCAGACTGCTAAATAGCCATCACACTGCTAAATAGCAGTGAGACAGCTAAATAGCCATCAGACTGCTAAATAGCCATCAGTCTGTTAAATAGCCATCAGACTGCTAAATAGCCATCAGACTGCTAAATAGCCATCAGACTTCTATATAGCCATCAGACTGCTAAATATCCATCAGACTGCTAAATAGCCATCAGTCTGCTAAATAGCCATCAGACTGCTAAATAGCCATCAGTCTGTAAAATAGCCATCAGACTGCTAAATATCCATCAGACTGCTAAATAGCCATCAGTCTGTTAAATAGCCATCAGAATGTTAAATAGCCATCAGACTGATAAATAGCCATCAGTCTGTAAAATAGCCATCAGACTGCTAAATACCCATCAGACTGCTAAATAGCCATCAGTCTGTTAAATAGCCATCAGACTGCTAAATAGCCATCAGAATGTTAAATAGCAATCAGACTCCTAAATAGCCGTGAGACAGCTAAATAGCCATCAGACTGCTAAATATCCATCAGACTGCTAAATAGCCATCAGACTGCTAAATAGCCATCAGTCTGTAAAATAGCCATCAGACTGCTAAATAGCCATCAGACTGCTAAATAGCCATCACACTGCTAAATAGCAGTGAGACAGCTGAATAGCCATCAGTCTGTAAAATAGCCATCAGACTGCTAAATAGCCATCAGAATGTTAAATAGCAATCAGACTGCTAAATTGCCGTGAGACAGCTAAATAGCCATCAGACTGCTATATATCCATCAGACTGCAAAATAGCCATCAGACTTTTAAATAGCCATCAGTCTGTAAAATAGCCATCAGACTGCTAAATATCCATCAGACTGCTAAATAGCCATCAGACTGCTAAATAGTCATCAGAATGTTAAATAGCCATCAGACTCCTAAATAGCCGTGAGACAGCTAAATAGCCATCAGACTGCTAAATAGCAATCAGACTGCTAAATAGCCATCAGACTGCTAAATAGCCATCAGACTGCTAAATAGCCATCAGAATGCTCAATAACCATCAGACTCCTAAATAGCCATGAGACTGCTAAATAGCCATCAGACTGCTAAATAGCCATCAGACTCCTAAATATCCGTGAGACAGCTAAATAGCCATCAGACTGCTAAATAGCCATCAGACTGTTAAATATCCATCAGACTGCTAAATAGCCATCAGACTGTTAAATAGCCATCAGTCTGTAAAATATCCATCAGACTGCTAAATAGCCATCAGTCTGTTAAATAGCCATCAGACTGCTAAATAGCCATCAGAATGTTAAATAGCAATCAGACTCCTAAATAGCCGTGAGACAGCTAAATAGCCATCAGACTGCTAAATAGCCATCAGACTGCTAAATAGCCATCACACTGCTAAATAGCAGTGAGACAGCTAAATAGCCATCAGACTGCTAAATAGCCATCAGTCTGTAAAATAGCCATCAGACTGCTAAATATCCATCAGACTGCTAAATATCCATCAGTCTGTTAAATAGCCATCAGACTGCTAAATAGCCATCAGACTGATAAATAGCCATCAGTCTGTAAAATATCCATCAGACTGCTAAATATCCATCAGACTGCTAAATAGCCATCAGTCTGTTAAATAGCCATCAGACTGCTAAATAGCCATCAGAATGTTAAATAGCAATCAGACTCCTAAATAGCCGTGAGACAGCTAAATAGCCATCAGACTGCTAAATAGCCATCAGACTGCTAAATAGCCATCAGACTGTTAAATAGCCATCAGACTGCTAAATAGCCATCAGACTGTTAAATAGCCATCAGTCTGTAAAATAGCCATTAGACTGCTAAATATCCATCAGACTGCTAAATATCCATCAGACTGCTAAATAGCCATCAGTCTGTTAAATAGCCATCAGACTGCTAAATAGCCAGCAGACTGCTAAATAGCCATCAGTCTGTAAAATAGCCATCAGACTGCTAAATATCCATCAGACTGCTAAATAGCCATCAGTCTGTTAAATAGCCATCAGACTGCTAAATAGCCATCAGAATGTTAAATAGCAATCAGACTCCTAAATAGCCGTGAGACAGCTAAATAGCCATCAGACTGCTAAATAGCCATCAGACTGCTAAATAGCCATCACACTGCTAAATAGCAGTGAGACAGCTAAATAGCCATCAGACTGCTAAATAGCCATCAGTCTGTAAAATAGCCATCAGACTGCTAAATATCCATCAGACTGCTAAATATCCATCAGTCTGTTAAATAGCCATCAGACTGCTAAATAGCCATCAGACTGATAAATAGCCATCAGTCTGTAAAATATCCATCAGACTGCTAAATATCCATCAGACTGCTAAATAGCCATCAGTCTGTTAAATAGCCATCAGACTGCTAAATAGCCATCAGAATGTTAAATAGCAATCAGACTCCTAAATAGCCGTGAGACAGCTAAATAGCCATCAGACTGCTAAATAGCCATCAGACTGCTAAATAGCCATCAGACTGTTAAATAGCCATCAGACTGCTAAATAGCCATCAGACTGTTAAATAGCCATCAGTCTGTAAAATAGCCATTAGACTGCTAAATATCCATCAGACTGCTAAATATCCATCAGACTGCTAAATAGCCATCAGTCTGTTAAATAGCCATCAGACTGCTAAATAGCCAGCAGACTGCTAAATAGCCATCAGTCTGTAAAATAGCCATCAGACTGCTAAATATCCATCAGACTGCTAAATAGCCATCAGTCTGTTAAATAGCCATCAGACTGCTAAATAGCCATCAGAATGTTAAATAGCAATCAGACTCCTAAATAGCCGTGAGACAGCTAAATAGCCATCAGACTGCTAAATAGCCATCAGACTGCTAAATAGCCATCACACTGCTAAATAGCAGTGAGACAGCTAAATAGCCATCAGACTGCTAAATAGCCATCAGTCTGTAAAATAGCCATCAGACTGCTAAATATCCATCAGACTGCTAAATATCCATCAGTCTGTTAAATAGCCATCAGACTGCTAAATAGCCATCAGACTGATAAATAGCCATCAGTCTGTAAAATAGCCATCAGACTGCTAAATATCCATCAGACTGCTAAATAGCCATCAGTCTGTTAAATAGCCATCAGACTGCTAAATAGCCATCAGAATGTTAAATAGCAATCAGACTCCTAAATAGCCGTGAGACAGCTAAATAGCCATCAGACTACTAAATAGCCATCAGACTGCTAAATAGCCATCAGACTGTTAAATAGCCATCAGACTGCTAAATAGCCATCAGACTGTTAAATAGCCATCAGTCTGTAAAATAGCGATTAGACTGCTAAATATCCATCAGACTGCTAAATATCCATCAGACTGCTAAATAGCCATCAGTCTGTTAAATAGCCATCAGACTGCTAAATAGCCAGCAGACTGCTAAATAGCCATCAGTCTGTAAAATAGCCATCAGACTGCTAAATATCCATCAGACTGCTAAATAGCCATCAGTCTGTTAAATAGCCATCAGACTGCTAAATAGCCATCAGAATGTTAAATAGCAATCAGACTCCTAAATAGCCGTGAGACAGCTAAATAGCCATCACACTGCTAAATAGCCATCAGACTGCTAAATAGCCATCAGACTGCTAAATAGCAGTGAGACAGCTAAATAGCCATCAGACTGCTAAATAGCCATCAGACTGCTAAATAGCCATCAGAATGCTAAATAGCCATCAGACTGCTAAATAGCCATCAGACTGCTAAATAGCCATCAGAATGTTCAATAACCATCAGACTCCTAAATAGCCATCAGACTGCTAAATAGCCATCAGACTGTTAAATAGCCATCAGACTGCTAAATAGCCATCAGACTTCTAAATAGCCATCAGACTGCTAAATATCCATCAGACTGCTAAATAGCCATCAGTCTGCTAAATAGCCATCAGACTGCTAAATAGCCATCAGTCTGTAAAATAGCCATCAGACTGCTAAATATCCATCAGACTGCTAAATAGCCATCAGTCTGTTAAATAGCCATCAGACTGCTAAATAGCCATCAGAATGTTAAATAGCAATCAGACTCCTAAATAGCCGTGAGACAGCTAAATAGCCATCAGACTGCTTAAATAGCCATCAGACTGCTAAATAGCCATCACACTGCTAAATAGCAGTGAGACAGCTAAATAGCCATCAGTCTGTAAAATAGCCATCAGACTGCTAAATAGCCATCAGAATGTTAAATAGCAATCAGACTGCTAAATTGCCGTGAGACAGCTAAATAGCCATCAGACTGCTATATATCCATCAGACTGCAAAATAGCCATCAGACTTTTAAATAGCCATCAGTCTGTAAAATAGCCATCAGACTGCTAAATATCCATCAGACTGCTAAATATCCATCAGTCTGTTAAATAGCCATCATACTGCTAAATATCCATCAGACTGCTAAATAGCCATCAGACTGCTAAATAGCCATCAGAATGTTAAATAGCCATCAGACTCCTAAATAGCCGTGAGACAGCTAAATAGCCATCAGACTGCTAAATAGCAGTGAGACAGCTAAATAGCCATCAGACTGCTAAATAGCCATCAGACTGCTAAATAGCCATCAGAATGCTAAATAGCCATCAGACTGCTAAATAGCCATCAGACTGCTAAATAGCCATCAGAATGCTCAATAACCATCAGACTCCTAAATAGCCATCAGACTGCTAAATAGCCATCAGACTGTTAAATAGCCATCAGACTGCTAAATAGCCAGCAGACTGCTAAATAGCCATCAGTCTGTAAAATAGCCATCAGACTGCTAAATATCCATCAGACTGCTAAATAGCCATCAGTCTGTTAAATAGCCATCAGACTGCTAAATAGCCATCAGAATGTTAAATAGCAATCAGACTCCTAAATAGCCGTGAGACAGCTAAATAGCCATCAGACTGCTAAATAGCCATCAGACTGCTAAATAGCCATCACACTGCTAAATAGCAGTGAGACAGCTAAATAGCCATCAGACTGCTAAATAGCCATCAGTCTGTAAAATAGCCATCAGACTGCTAAATATCCATCAGACTGCTAAATATCCATCAGTCTGTTAAATAGCCATCAGACTGCTAAATAGCCATCAGACTGATAAATAGCCATCAGTCTGTAAAATATCCATCAGACTGCTAAATATCCATCAGACTGCTAAATAGCCATCAGTCTGTTAAATAGCCATCAGACTGCTAAATAGCCATCAGAATGTTAAATAGCAATCAGACTCCTAAATAGCCGTGAGACAGCTAAATAGCCATCAGACTGCTAAATAGCCATCAGACTGCTAAATAGCCATCAGACTGTTAAATAGCCATCAGACTGCTAAATAGCCATCAGACTGTTAAATAGCCATCAGTCTGTAAAATAGCCATTAGACTGCTAAATATCCATCAGACTGCTAAATATCCATCAGACTGCTAAATAGCCATCAGTCTGTTAAATAGCCATCAGACTGCTAAATAGCCAGCAGACTGCTAAATAGCCATCAGTCTGTAAAATAGCCATCAGACTGCTAAATATCCATCAGACTGCTAAATAGCCATCAGTCTGTTAAATAGCCATCAGACTGCTAAATAGCCATCAGAATGTTAAATAGCAATCAGACTCCTAAATAGCCGTGAGACAGCTAAATAGCCATCAGACTGCTAAATAGCCATCAGACTGCTAAATAGCCATCACACTGCTAAATAGCAGTGAGACAGCTAAATAGCCATCAGACTGCTAAATAGCCATCAGTCTGTAAAATAGCCATCAGACTGCTAAATATCCATCAGACTGCTAAATATCCATCAGTCTGTTAAATAGCCATCAGACTGCTAAATAGCCATCAGACTGATAAATAGCCATCAGTCTGTAAAATAGCCATCAGACTGCTAAATATCCATCAGACTGCTAAATAGCCATCAGTCTGTTAAATAGCCATCAGACTGCTAAATAGCCATCAGAATGTTAAATAGCAATCAGACTCCTAAATAGCCGTGAGACAGCTAAATAGCCATCAGACTACTAAATAGCCATCAGACTGCTAAATAGCCATCAGACTGTTAAATAGCCATCAGACTGCTAAATAGCCATCAGACTGTTAAATAGCCATCAGTCTGTAAAATAGCCATTAGACTGCTAAATATCCATCAGACTGCTAAATATCCATCAGACTGCTAAATAGCCATCAGTCTGTTAAATAGCCATCAGACTGCTAAATAGCCAGCAGACTGCTAAATAGCCATCAGTCTGTAAAATAGCCATCAGACTGCTAAATAGCCATCAGTCTGTTAAATAGCCATCAGACTGCTAAATAGCCATCAGAATGTTAAATAGCAATCAGACTCCTAAATAGCCGTGAGACAGCTAAATAGCCATCACACTGCTAAATAGCCATCAGACTGCTAAATAGCCATCAGACTGCTAAATAGCAGTGAGACAGCTAAATAGCCATCAGACTGCTAAATAGCCATCAGACTGCTAAATAGCCATCAGAAGGCTAAATAGCCATCAGACTGCTAAATAGCCATCAGACTGCTAAATAGCCATCAGAATGTTCAATAACCATCAGACTCCTAAATAGCCATCAGACTGCTAAATAGCCATCAGACTGTTAAATAGCCATCAGACTGCTAAATAGCCATCAGACTTCTAAATAGCCATCAGACTGCTAAATATCCATCAGACTGCTAAATAGCCATCAGTCTGCTAAATAGCCATCAGACTGCTAAATAGCCATCAGTCTGTAAAATAGCCATCAGACTGCTAAATATCCATCAGACTGCTAAATAGCCATCAGTCTGTTAAATAGCCATCAGACTGCTAAATAGCCATCAGAATGTTAAATAGCAATCAGACTCCTAAATAGCCGTGAGACAGCTAAATAGCCATCAGACTGCTTAAATAGCCATCAGACTGCTAAATAGCCATCACACTGCTAAATAGCAGTGAGACAGCTAAATAGCCATCAGTCTGTAAAATAGCCATCAGACTGCTAAATAGCCATCAGAATGTTAAATAGCAATCAGACTGCTAAATTGCCGTGAGACAGCTAAATAGCCATCAGACTGCTATATATCCATCAGACTGCAAAATAGCCATCAGACTTTTAAATAGCCATCAGTCTGTAAAATAGCCATCAGACTGCTAAATATCCATCAGACTGCTAAATATCCATCAGTCTGTTAAATAGCCATCATACTGCTAAATATCCATCAGACTGCTAAATAGCCATCAGACTGCTAAATAGCCATCAGAATGTTAAATAGCCATCAGACTCCTAAATAGCCGTGAGACAGCTAAATAGCCATCAGACTGCTAAATAGCAGTGAGACAGCTAAATAGCCATCAGACTGCTAAATAGCCATCAGACTGCTAAATAGCCATCAGAATGCTAAATAGCCATCAGACTGCTAAATAGCCATCAGACTGCTAAATAGCCATCAGAATGCTCAATAACCATCAGACTCCTAAATAGCCATCAGACTGCTAAATAGCCATCAGACTGTTAAATAGCCATCAGACTGCTAAATAGCTATCAGACTTCTAAATAGCCATCAGACTGCTAAATATCCATCAGACTGCTAAATAGCCATCAGTCTGCTAAATAGCCATCAGACTGCTAAATAGCCATCAGTCTGTAAAATAGCCATCAGACTGCTAAATATCCATCAGACTGCTAAATATCCATCAGACTGCTAAATAGCCATCAGTCTGTTAAATAGCCATCAGACTGCTAAATAGCCAGCAGACTGCTAAATAGCCATCAGTCTGTAAAATAGCCATCAGACTGCTAAATATCCATCAGACTGCTAAATAGCCATCAGTCTGTTAAATAGCCATCAGACTGCTAAATAGCCATCAGAATGTTAAATAGCAATCAGACTCCTAAATAGCCGTGAGACAGCTAAATAGCCATCAGACTGCTAAATAGCCATCAGACTGCTAAATAGCCATCACACTGCTAAATAGCAGTGAGACAGCTAAATAGCCATCAGACTGCTAAATAGCCATCAGTCTGTAAAATAGTCATCAGACTGCTAAATATCCATCAGACTGCTAAATATCCATCAGTCTGTTAAATAGCCATCAGACTGCTAAATAGCCATCAGACTGATAAATAGCCATCAGTCTGTAAAATAGCCATCAGACTGCTAAATATCCATCAGACTGCTAAATAGCCATCAGTCTGTTAAATAGCCATCAGACTGCTAAATAGCCATCAGAATGTTAAATAGCAATCAGACTCCTAAATAGCCGTGAGACAGCTAAATAGCCATCAGACTACTAAATAGCCATCAGACTGCTAAATAGCCATCAGACTGTTAAATAGCCATCAGACTGCTAAATAGCCATCAGACTGTTAAATAGCCATCAGTCTGTAAAATAGCCATTAGACTGCTAAATATCCATCAGACTGCTAAATATCCATCAGACTGCTAAATAGCCATCAGTCTGTTAAATAGCCATCAGACTGCTAAATAGCCAGCAGACTGCTAAATAGCCATCAGTCTGTAAAATAGCCATCAGACTGCTAAATATCCATCAGACTGCTAAATAGCCATCAGTCTGTTAAATAGCCATCAGACTGCTAAATAGCCATCAGAATGTTAAATAGCAATCAGACTCCTAAATAGCCGTGAGACAGCTAAATAGCCATCACACTGCTAAATAGCCATCAGACTGCTAAATAGCCATCAGACTGCTAAATAGCAGTGAGACAGCTAAATAGCCATCAGACTGCTAAATAGCCATCAGACTGCTAAATAGCCATCAGAATGCTAAATAGCCATCAGACTGCTAAATAGCCATCAGACTGCTAAATAGCCATCAGAATGTTCAATAACCATCAGACTCCTAAATAGCCATCAGACTGCTAAATAGCCATCAGACTGTTAAATAGCCATCAGACTGCTAAATAGCCATCAGACTGCTAAATATCCATCAGACTGCTAAATAGCCATCAGTCTGCTAAATAGCCATCAGACTGCTAAATAGCCATCAGTCTGTAAAATAGCCATCAGACTGCTAAATATCCATCAGACTGCTAAATAGCCATCAGTCTGTTAAATAGCCATCAGACTGCTAAATAGCCATCAGAATGTTAAATAGCAATCAGACTCCTAAATAGCCGTGAGACAGCTAAATAGCCATCAGACTGCTTAAATAGCCATCAGACTGCTAAATAGCCATCACACTGCTAAATAGCAGTGAGACAGCTAAATAGCCATCAGTCTGTAAAATAGCCATCAGACTGCTAAATAGCCATCAGAATGTTAAATAGCAATCAGACTGCTAAATTGCCGTGAGACAGCTAAATAGCCATCAGACTGCTATATATCCATCAGACTGCAAAATAGCCATCAGACTTTTAAATAGCCATCAGTCTGTAAAATAGCCATCAGACTGCTAAATATCCATCAGACTGCTAAATATCCATCAGACTGCTAAATAGCCATCAGACTGCTAAATAGCAGTGAGACAGCTAAATAGCCATCAGACTGCTAAATAGCCATCAGACTGCTAAATAGCCATCAGAATGCTAAATAGCCATCAGACTGCTAAATAGCCATCAGACTGCTAAATAGCCATCAGAATGCTCAATAACCATCAGACTCCTAAATAGCCATCAGACTGCTAAATAGCCATCAGACTGTTAAATAGCCATCAGACTGCTAAATAGCCATCAGACTTCTAAATAGCCATCAGACTGCTAAATATCCATCAGACTGCTAAATAGCCATCAGTCTGCTAAATAGCCATCAGACTGCTAAATAGCCATCAGTCTGTAAAATAGCCATCAGACTGCTAAATAGCCATCAGACTGCTAAATAGCCATCAGACTGCTAAATAGCCATCAGAATGTTAAATAGCCATCAGTCTGTAAAATAGCCATTAGACTGCTAAATATCCATCAGACTGCTAAATATCCATCAGACTGCTAAATAGCCATCAGTCTGTTAAATAGCCATCAGACTGCTAAATAGCCATCAGTCTGTTAAATAGCCATCAGACTTCTAAATAGCCATCAGACTGCTAAATAGCCATCAGTCTGTAAAATAGCCATTAGACTGCTAAATATCCATCAGACTGCTAAATATCCATCAGACTGCTAAATAGCCATCAGTCTGTTAAATAGCCATCAGACTGCTAAATAGCCATCAGTCTGCTAAATAGCCATCAGACTTCTAAATAGCCATCAGACTGCTAAATATCCATCAGACTGCTAAATAGCCATCAGTCTGCTAAATAGCCATCAGACTGCTAAATAGCCATCACACTGCTAAATAGCAGTGAGACAGCTAAATAGCCATCAGACTGCTAAATAGCCATCAGTCTGTAAAATAGCCATCAGACTGCTAAATATCCATCAGACTGCTAAATATCCATCAGTCTGTTAAATAGCCATCAGACTGCTAAATAGCCATCAGACTGCTAAATAGCCATCAGACTGCTAAATAGCCATCAGAATGTTAAATAGCCATCAGTCTGTAAAATAGCCATTAGACTGCTAAATATCCATCAGACTGCTAAATATCCATCAGACTGCTAAATAGCCATCAGTCTGTTAAATAGCCATCAGACTGCTAAATAGCCATCAGTCTGCTAAATAGCCATCAGACTTCTAAATAGCCATCAGACTGCTAAATATCCATCAGACTGCTAAATAGCCATCAGTCTGCTAAATAGCCATCAGACTGCTAAATAGCCATCACACTGCTAAATAGCAGTGAGACAGCTAAATAGCCATCAGACTGCTAAATAGCCATCAGTCTGTAAAATAGCCATCAGACTGCTAAATATCCATCAGACTGCTAAATATCCATCAGTCTGTTAAATAGCCATCAGACTGCTAAATAGCCATCAGACTGCTAAATAGCCATCAGACTGCTAAATAGCCATCAGAATGCTAAATAACCATCAGACTCCTAAATAGCCATGAGACTGCTAAAAAGCCATCAGACTGCTAAATAGCCATCAGAATGCTAAATATCCATCAGACTGCTAAATACCCATCAGACTGTTAAATAGCCATCAGTCTGTAAAAAAGCCATCAGACTGCTAAATAGCCATCAGACTCCTAAATAGCAGTGAGACAGCTAAAAAAACATCAGACTGCTAAATAGCCATCAGACTGCTAAATTGCCATGAGACAACTAAATAGCCATCAGACTGCTAAATAGCCATCAGACTGATAAATAGCAGTGAGACAGCTAAATAGCCATCAGACTGATAAATAACCATCAGACTCCTAAATAGCCATCAGACTGCTAATTAGCAGTGAGACAGCTAAATAGCCATCATACTGCTAAATAACCATCAGACTCCTAAATAGCCATCAGACTGCTAAATAGCCATCAGACTTTTAAATAGCCATCAGACTGCTAAATAGCCATCAGACTGCTAAATAGCCATCAGACTGCTAAATAGCCATCAGAATGCTAAATAACCATCAGACTGCTAAATAGCCATCAGACTGCTAAATAGCCATCAGACTGCTAAATAGCCGTGAGACAGCTAAATAGCCATCAGACTGCTAAATAGCCATCAGACTGTTAAATAGCCATCAGACTGCTAAATAGCCATCAGAATGTTAAATAGCCATCAGACTCCTAAATAACCGTGAGACAGCTAAATAGCCATCAGACTGCTAAATAGCAATCAGACTGCTAAATAGCCATCAGAACGCTAAATAGCAATCAGACTGCTAAATAGCCATCAGAATGTTAAATAGCCATCAGACTCCTAAATAGCCGTGAGACAGCTAAATAGCCATCAGACTGCTAAATAGCAATCAGACTGCTAAATAGCCATCAGAACGCTAAATAGCAATCAGACTGCTAAATAGCCATCAGACTGCTAATTAGCCATCAGAATGCTAAATAACCATCAGACTCCTAAATAGCCATGAGACAGCTAAATAGCCATGAGACAGCTAAATAGCCATCAGACAGCTAAATAGCCATCAGACTGTTAAATAGCCATCAGTCTGTAAAATAGCCATCAGACTGCTAAATAGCCATCAGCCTGCTAAATAGCAGTGAGACAGCTAAATAGCCATCAGACTGCTAAATAACCATCAGACTCCTAAATAGCCATGAGACTGCTAAATAGCCATCAGACTGCTAAATAGCCATCAGACTCCTAAATAGCCATGAGACTGCTAAATAGCCATCAGACTGCTAAATAGCCATCAGACTGCTAAATAGCCATCAGACTTTTAAATAGCCATCAGACTGCTAAATAGCCATCAGACTGCTAAATAGCCATCAGAATGCTAAATAGCCGTGAGACAGCTAAATAGCCATCAGACTGCTAAATAGCCATCAGACTGTTAAATAGCCATCAGACTGCTAAATAGCCATCAGAATGCTAAATATCCATCAGACTGCTAAATACCCATCAGACTGTTAAATAGCCATCAGTCTGTAAAAAAGCCATCAGACTGCTAAATAGCCATCAGACTCCTAAATAGCCGTGAGACAGCTAAAAAAAACATCAGACTGCTAAATAGCCATCAGACTGCTAAATTGCCATGAGACAACTAAATAGCCATCAGACTGCTAAATAACCATCAGACTCCTAAATAGCCATCAGACTGCTAAATAGCAGTGAGACAGCTAAATAGCCATCAGACTGCTAAATAACCATCAGACTCCTAAATAGCCATGAGACTGCTAAATACCCATCAGACTGCTAAATAGCCATCAGACTGCTAAATAGCCATCAGACTGCTAAATAGCCATCAGAATGCTAAATAGCCATCAGAATGCTAAATAGCCATCAGACTGCTAAATAGCCATCAGAATGTTAAATAGCCATCAGACTCCTAAATAACCGTGAGACAGCTAAATAGCCATCAGACTGCTAAATAGCAATCAGACTGCTAAATAGCCATCAGAACGCTAAATAGCCATCAGACTGCTAAATAGCCATCAGACTGCTAAATAGCCATCAGACTGCTAAATAGCCATCAGAATGCTAAATAACCATCAGACTCCTAAATAGCCATGAGACTGCTAAAAAGCCATCAGACTGCTAAATAGCCATCAGAATGCTAAATATCCATCAGACTGCTAAATACCCATCAGACTGTTAAATAGCCATCAGTCTGTAAAAAAGCCATCAGACTGCTAAATAGCCATCAGACTCCTAAATAGCAGTGAGACAGCTAAAAAAACATCAGACTGCTAAATAGCCATCAGACTGCTAAATTGTCATGAGACAACTAAATAGCCATCAGACTGCTAAATAGCCATCAGACTGATAAATAGCAGTGAGACAGCTAAATAGCCATCAGACTGATAAATAACCATCAGACTCCTAAATAGCCATCAGACTGCTAATTAGCAGTGAGACAGCTAAATAGCCATCATACTGCTAAATAACCATCAGACTCCTAAATAGCCATGAGACTGCTAAATACCCATCATACTGCTAAATAGCCATCAGACTGCTAAATAGCCATCAGACTTTTAAATAGCCATCAGACTGCTAAATAGCCATCAGACTGCTAAATAGCCATCAGACTGCTAAATAGCCATCAGCATGCTAAATAACCATCAGACTGCTAAATAGCCATCAGACTGCTAAATAGCCATCAGACTGCTAAATAGCCGTGAGACAGCTAAATAGCCATCAGACTGCTAAATAGCCATCAGACTGTTAAATAGCCATCAGACTGCTAAATAGCCATCAGAATGTTAAATAGCCATCAGACTCCTAAATAACCGTGAGACAGCTAAATAGCCATCAGACTGCTAAATAGCAATCAGACTGCTAAATAGCCATCAGAACGCTAAATAGCAATCAGACTGCTAAATAGCCATCAGACTGCTAAATAGCCATCAGAACGCTAAATAGTAATCAGACTGCTAAATAGCCATCAGACTGCTAATTAGCCATCAGAATGCTAAATAACCATCAGACTCCTAAATAGCCATGAGACAGCTAAATAGCCATGAGACAGCTTAATAGCCATCAGACAGCTAAATAGCCATCAGACTGTTAAATAGCCATCAGTCTGTAAAATAGCCATCAGACTGCTAAATAGCCATCAGCCTGCTAAATAGCAGTGAGACAGCTAAATAGCCATCAGACTGCTAAATAACCATCAGACTCCTAAATAGCCATGAGACTGCTAAATAGCCATCAGACTGCTAAATAGCCATCAGACTCCTAAATAGCCATGAGACTGCTAAATAGCCATCAGACTGCTAAATAGCCATCAGACTGCTAAATAGCCATCAGACTTTTAAATAGCCATCAGACTGCTAAATAGCCATCAGACTGCTAAATAGCCATCAGAATGCTAAATAGCCGTGAGACAGCTAAATAGCCATCAGACTGCTAAATAGCCATCAGACTGTTAAATAGCCATCAGACTGCTAAATAGCCATCAGAATGCTAAATATCCATCAGACTGCTAAATACCCATCAGACTGTTAAATAGCCATCAGTCTGTAAAAAAGCCATCAGACTGCTAAATAGCCATCAGACTCCTAAATAGCCGTGAGACAGCTAAAAAAAACATCAGACTGCTAAATAGCCATCAGACTGCTAAATTGCCATGAGACAACTAAATAGCCATCAGACTGCTAAATAACCATCAGACTCCTAAATAGCCATCAGACTGCTAAATAGCAGTGAGACAGCTAAATAGCCATCAGACTGCTAAATAACCATCAGACTCCTAAATAGCCATGAGACTGCTAAATACCCATCAGACTGCTAAATAGCCATCAGACTGCTAAATAGCCATCAGACTGCTAAATAGCCATCAGAATGCTAAATAGCCATCAGAATGCTAAATAGCCATCAGACTGCTAAATAGCCATCAGAATGTTAAATAGCCATCAGACTCCTAAATAACCGTGAGACAGCTAAATAGCCATCAGACTGCTAAATAGCAATCAGACTGCTAAATAGCCATCAGAACGCTAAATAGCCATCAGACTGCTAAATAGCCATCAGACTGCTAAATAGCCATCAGACTGCTAAATAGCCATCAGAATGCTAAATAACCATCAGACTCCTAAATAGCCATGAGACTGCTAAAAAGCCATCAGACTGCTAAATAGCCATCAGAATGCTAAATATCCATCAGACTGCTAAATACCCATCAGACTGTTAAATAGCCATCAGTCTGTAAAAAAGCCATCAGACTGCTAAATAGCCATCAGACTCCTAAATAGCAGTGAGACAGCTAAAAAAACATCAGACTGCTAAATAGCCATCAGACTGCTAAATTGTCATGAGACAACTAAATAGCCATCAGACTGCTAAATAGCCATCAGACTGATAAATAGCAGTGAGACAGCTAAATAGCCATCAGACTGATAAATAACCATCAGACTCCTAAATAGCCATCAGACTGCTAATTAGCAGTGAGACAGCTAAATAGCCATCATACTGCTAAATAACCATCAGACTCCTAAATAGCCATGAGACTGCTAAATACCCATCATACTGCTAAATAGCCATCAGACTGCTAAATAGCCATCAGACTTTTAAATAGCCATCAGACTGCTAAATAGCCATCAGACTGCTAAATAGCCATCAGACTGCTAAATAGCCATCAGAATGCTAAATAACCATCAGACTGCTAAATAGCCATCAGACTGCTAAATAGCCATCAGACTGCTAAATAGCCGTGAGACAGCTAAATAGCCATCAGACTGCTAAATAGCCATCAGACTGTTAAATAGCCATCAGACTGCTAAATAGCCATCAGAATGTTAAATAGCCATCAGACTCCTAAATAACCGTGAGACAGCTAAATAGCCATCAGACTGCTAAATAGCAATCAGACTGCTAAATAGCCATCAGAACGCTAAATAGCAATCAGACTGCTAAATAGCCATCAGACTGCTAAATAGCCATCAGAACGCTAAATAGCAATCAGACTGCTAAATAGCCATCAGACTGCTAATTAGCCATCAGAATGCTAAATAACCATCAGACTCCTAAATAGCCATGAGACAGCTAAATAGCCATGAGACAGCTAAATAGCCATCAGACAGCTAAATAGCCATCAGACTGCTAAATAGCCATCAGACTGCTAAATATCCATCAGACTGCTAAATAGCCATCAGACTGTTAAATAGCCATCAGTCTGTAAAATAGCCATCAGACTGCTAAATAGCCATCAGACTGCTAAATAGCCATCAGACTCCTAAATAGCCATGAGACTGCTAAATAGCCATCAGACTGCTAAATAGCCATCAGACTGCTAAATAGCCATCAGACTTTTAAATAGCCATCAGACTGCTAAATAGCCATCAGACTGCTAAATAGCCATCAGAATGCTAAATAGCCGTGAGACAGCTAAATAGCCATCAGACTGCTAAATAGCCATCAGACTGTTAAATAGCCATCAGACTGCTAAATAGCCATCAGAATGCTAAATATCCATCAGACTCCTAAATAATCGTGAGACAGCTAAAAAAAAACATCAGACTGCTAAATAGCCATCAGACTGCTAAATAACCATCAGACTCCTAAATAGCCATCAGACTGCTAAATAGCAGTGAGACAGCTAAATAGCCATCAGACTGCTAAATAACCATCAGAATGCTAAATATCCATCAGACTGCTAAATACCCATCAGACTGTTAAATAGCCATCAGTCTGTAAAAAAGCCATCAGACTGTTAAATAGCCATCAGACTGCTAAATAGCCATCAGAATGCTAAATATCCATCAGACTGCTAAATACCCATCAGACTGTTAAATAGCCATCAGTCTGTAAAAAAGCCATCAGACTGCTAAATAGCCATCAGACTCCTAAATAATCGTGAGACAGCTAAAAAAAAACATCAGACTGCTAAATAGCCATCAGACTGCTAAATAACCATCAGACTCCTAAATAGCCATCAGACTGCTAAATAGCAGTGAGACAGCTAAATAGCCATCAGACTGCTAAATAACCATCAGACTCCTAAATAGCCATGAGACTGCTAAATACCCATCAGACTGCTAAATAGCCATCAGACTGCTAAATAGCCATCAGAATGCTAAATAACCATCAGACTCCTAAATAGCCATCAGACTGCTAAATAGCCATCAGACTGCTAAATAGCCGTGAGACAGCTAAATAGCCATCAGACTGCTAAATAACCATCAGACTGCTAAATAGCCATCAGACTGTTAAATAGCCATCAGACTGCTAAATAGCCATCAGACTGCTAAATAGCCATCAGACTTTTAAATAGCCATCAGACTGCTAAATAGCCATCAGACTGCTAAATAGCCATCAGAATGCTAAATAGCCATCAGAATGCTAAATAACCATCAGACTGCTAAATAGCCATCAGACTGCTAAATAGCCATCAGACTTTTAAATAGCCATCAGACTGCTAAATAGCCATCAGACTGTTAAATAGCCATCAGACTGCTAAATAGCCATCAGAATGCTAAATATCCATCAGACTCCTAAATAATCGTGAGACAGCTAAAAAAAAACATCAGACTGCTAAATAGCCATCAGACTGCTAAATAACCATCAGACTCCTAAATAGCCATCAGACTGCTAAATAGCAGTGAGACAGCTAAATAGCCATCAGACTGCTAAATAACCATCAGAATGCTAAATATCCATCAGACTGCTAAATACCCATCAGACTGTTAAATAGCCATCAGTCTGTAAAAAAGCCATCAGACTGTTAAATAGCCATCAGACTGCTAAATAGCCATCAGAATGCTAAATATCCATCAGACTGCTAAATACCCATCAGACTGTTAAATAGCCATCAGTCTGTAAAAAAGCCATCAGACTGCTAAATAGCCATCAGACTCCTAAATAATCGTGAGACAGCTAAATAAAAACATCAGACTGCTAAATAGCCATCAGACTGCTAAATAACCATCAGACTCCTAAATAGCCATCAGACTGCTAAATAGCAGTGAGACAGCTAAATAGCCATCAGACTGCTAAATAACCATCAGACTCCTAAATAGCCATGAGACTGCTAAATACCCATCAGACTGCTAAATAGCCATCAGACTGCTAAATAGCCATCAGAATGCTAAATAGCCATCAGAATGCTAAATAGCCATCAGAATGCTAAATAACCATCAGACTCCTAAATAGCCATCAGACTGCTAAATAGCCATCAGACTGCTAAATAGCCGTGAGACAGCTAAATAGCCATCAGACTGCTAAATAGCCATCAGACTGCTAAATAGCCATCAGACTGTTAAATAGCCATCAGACTGCTAAATAGCCATCAGACTGCTAAATAGCCATCAGACTTTTAAATAGCCATCAGACTGCTAAATAGCCATCAGACTGCTAAATAGCCATCAGAATGCTAAATAGCCATCAGAATGCTAAATAACCATCAGACTGCTAAATAGCCATCAGACTGCTAAATAGCCGTGAGACAGCTAAATAGCCATCAGACTGCTAAATAGCCATCAGACTGTTAAATAGCCATCAGACTGCTAAATAGCCATCAGAATGCTAAATATCCATCAGACTGCTAAATACCCATCAGACTGTTAAATAGCCATCAGTCTGTAAAAAAGCCATCAGACTGCTAAATAGCCATCAGACTCCTAAATAGCCGTGAGACAGCTAAAAAAAACATCAGACTGCTAAATAGCCATCAGACTGCTAAATTGCCATGAGACAACTAAATAGCCATCAGACTGCTAAATAACCATCAGACTCCTAAATAGCCATCAGTCTTCTAAATAGCAGTGAGACAGCTAAATAGCCATCAGACTGCTAAATAACCATCAGACTCCTAAATAGCCATGAGACTGCTAAATACCCATCAGACTGCTAAATAGCCATCAGACTGCTAAATAGCCATCAGACTGCTAAATAGCCATCAGAATGCTAAATAGCCATCAGAATGCTAAATAGCCATCAGAATGCTAAATAACCATCAGACTCCTAAATAGCCATCAGACTGCTAAATAGCCATCAGACAGCTAAATAGCCGTGAGACAGTTAAATAGCCATCAGACTGCTAAATAGCCATCAGACTGCTAAATAGCCATCAGACTGTTAAATAGCCATCAGACTGCTAAATAGCCATCAGACTGCTAAATAGCCATCAGACTCCTAAATAGCCATCAGAATGCTAAATAGCCATCAGAATGCTAAATAACCATCAGACTCCTAAATAGCCATCAGACTGCTAAATAGCCATCAGACTGCTAAATAGCCATCAGACTGCTAAATAGCAGTGAGACAGCTAAATATCCACCAGACTGCTAAATAACCATCAGACTGCTAAATAACCATCAGACTCCTAAATAGCCATCAGACTGCTAAATAGCCATCAGACTGCTAAATAGCCATCAGACTGCTAAATAGCCATCAGACTGTTAAATAGCCATCAAACTGCTAAATAGCCATCAGAATGTTAAATAGCCATCAGACTCCTAAATAACCGTGAGACAGCTAAATAGCCATCAGACTGCTAAATAGCCATCAGACTGCTAAATAGCCATCAGACTGCTAAATAGCCATCAGAATGCTAAATAACCATCAGACTCCTAAATAGCCATGAGACTGCTAAATAGCCATCAGAATGCTAAATATCCATCAGACTGCTAAATAGCCATCAGACTCCTAAATAGCCGTGAGACAGCTAAAAAAACACCAGACTGCTAAATAGCCATCAGACTGCTAAATTGCCATGAGACAACTAAATAGCTATCAGACTGCTAAATAACCATCAGACTCCTAAATAGCCATCAGACTGCTAAATAGCAGTGAGACAGCTAAATAGCCATCAGAATGCTAAATAACCATCAGACTCCTAAATAGCCATCAGACTGCTAAATAGCCATCAGACTGCTAAATAGCCATCAGACTGTTAAATAGCCATCAGACTGCTAAATAGCCATCAGACTGCTAAATAGCCATCAGACTGCTAAATAGCCATCAGAATGCTAAATAACCATCAGACTCCTAAATAGCCATCAGACTGCTAAATAGCAATCAGACTGCTAAATAGCCATCAGAACGCTAAATAGCAATCAGACTGCTAAATTGCCATGAGACTGCTAAATTGCCATGAGACAACTAAATAGCCATCAGACTGCTAAATAACCATCAGACTCCTAAATAGCCATCAGTCTTCTAAATAGCAGTGAGACAGCTAAATAGCCATCAGACTGCTAAATAACCATCAGACTCCTAAATAGCCATGAGACTGCTAAATACCCATCAGACTGCTAAATAGCCATCAGACTGCTAAATAGCCATCAGACTGCTAAATAGCCATCAGAATGCTAAATAGCCATCAGAATGCTAAATAGCCATCAGAATGCTAAATAACCATCAGACTCCTAAATAGCCATCAGACTGCTAAATAGCCATCAGACAGCTAAATAGCCGTGAGACAGTTAAATAGCCATCAGACTGCTAAATAGCCATCAGACTGCTAAATAGCCATCAGACTGTTAAATAGCCATCAGACTGCTAAATAGCCATCAGACTGCTAAATAGCCATCAGACTCCTAAATAGCCATCAGAATGCTAAATAGCCATCAGAATGCTAAATAACCATCAGACTCCTAAATAGCCATCAGACTGCTAAATAGCCATCAGACTGCTAAATAGCAGTGAGACAGCTAAATAGCCATCAGACTGCTAAATAACCATCAGACTGCTAAATAACCATCAGACTCCTAAATAGCCATCAGACTGCTAAATAGCCATCAGACTGCTAAATAGCCATCAGACTGCTAAATAGCCATCAGACTGTTAAATAGCCATCAAACTGCTAAATAGCCATCAGAATGTTAAATAGCCATCAGACTCCTAAATAACCGTGAGACAGCTAAATAGCCATCAGACTGCTAAATAGCCATCAGACTGCTAAATAGCCATCAGACTGCTAAATAGCCATCAGAATGCTAAATAACCATCAGACTCCTAAATAGCCATGAGACTGCTAAATAGCCATCAGAATGCTAAATATCCATCAGACTGCTAAATAGCCATCAGACTCCTAAATAGCCGTGAGACAGCTAAAAAAACACCAGACTGCTAAATAGCCATCAGACTGCTAAATTGCCATGAGACAACTAAATAGCTATCAGACTGCTAAATAACCATCAGACTCCTAAATAGCCATCAGACTGCTAAATAGCAGTGAGACAGCTAAATAGCCATCAGAATGCTAAATAACCATCAGACTCCTAAATAGCCATCAGACTGCTAAATAGCCATCAGACTGCTAAATAGCCATCAGACTGTTAAATAGCCATCAGACTGCTAAATAGCCATCAGACTGCTAAATAGCCATCAGACTGCTAAATAGCCATCAGAATGCTAAATAACCATCAGACTCCTAAATAGCCATCAGACTGCTAAATAGCAATCAGACTGCTAAATAGCCATCAGAACGCTAAATAGCAATCAGACTGCTAAATAGCCATCAGACTCCTAAATAGCCATGAGACAGCTAAATAGCCATCAGACATCTAAATAGCCATCAGACTGCTAAATAGCAGTGAGACAGCTAAATAGCCATCAGACTGCTAAATAGCCATCAGACTGCTAAATAGCCATCAGACTGTTAAATAGCCATCAGACTGCTAAATAGCCATCAGAATGTTAAATAGCCATCAGACTCCTAAATAACCGTGAGACAGCTAAATAGCCATCAGACTGCTAAATAGCAATCAGACTGCTAAATAGCCATCAGAATGCTAAATAGCCATCAGACTGCTAAATAGCCATCAGACTGCTAAATAGCCATCAGACTGCTAAATAGCCATCAGAATGCTAAATAACCATCAGACTGCTAAATAGCCATCAGACTGCTAAATAGCCATCAGAATGCTAAATAACCATCAGACTGCTAAATAGCCATCAGACTGCTAAATAGCCGTGAGACAGCTAAATAGCCATCAGACTGCTAAATAGCCATCAGACTGTTAAATAGCCATCAGACTGCTAAATAGCCATCAGAATGTTAAATAGCCATCAGACTCCTAAATAACCGTGAGACAGCTAAATAGCCATCAGACTGCTAAATAGCAATCAGACTGCTAAATAGCCATCAGAACGCTAAATAGCCATGAGACTGCTAAATAGCCATCAGACTGCTAAATAGCCATCAGACTGCTAAATAGCCATCAGAATGCTAAATATCCATCAGACTGCTAAATAGCCATCAGACTGCTAAATAGCCATCAGAATGCTAAATAACCATCAGACTGCTAAATAGCCATCAGACTGCTAAATAGCCGTGAGACAGCTAAATAGCCATCAGACTGCTAAATAGCCATCAGACTGTTAAATAGCCATCAGACTGCTAAATAGCCATCAGAATGTTAAATAGCCATCAGACTCCTAAATAACCGTGAGACAGCTAAATAGCCATCAGACTGCTAAATAGCAATCAGACTGCTAAATAGCCATCAGAACGCTAAATAGCCATGAGACTGCTAAATACCCATCATACTGCTAAATAGCCATCAGACTGCTAAATAGCCATCAGACTTTTAAATAGCCATCAGACAGCTAAATAGCCATCAGACTGCTAAATAACCATCAGACTCCTAAATAGCCATGAGACTGCTAAATACCCATCAGAATGCTAAATAGCCATCAGAATGCTAAATAGCCATCAGAATGCTAAATAACCATCAGACTCCTAAATAGCCATCAGACTGCTAAATAGCCATCAGACTGCTAAATAGCCGTGAGACAGTTAAATAGCCATCAGACTGCTAAATAGCCATCAGACTGCTAAATAGCCATCAGACTGTTAAATAGCCATCAGACTGCTAAATAGCCATCAGACTGCTAAATAGCCATCAGACTCCTAAATAGCCATCAGAATGCTAAATAGCCATCAGAATGCTAAATAACCATCAGACTCCTAAATAGCCATCAGACTGCTAAATAGCCATCAGACTGCTAAATAGCCATCAGACTGCTAAATAGCAGTGAGACAGCTAAATAGCCATCAGACTGCTAAATAACCATCAGACTGCTAAATAACCATCAGACTCCTAAATAGCCATCAGACTGCTAAATAGCCATCAGACTGCTAAATAGCCATCAAACTGCTAAATAGCCATCAGAATGTTAAATAGCCATCAGACTCCTAAATAACCGTGAGACAGCTAAATAGCCATCAGACTGCTAAATAGCAATCAGACTGCTAAATAGCCATCAGAACGCTAAATAGCCATCAGACTGCTAAATAGCCATCAGACTGCTAAATAGCCATCAGACTGCTAAATAGCCATCAGAATGCTAAATAACCATCAGACTCCTAAATAGCCATGAGACTGCTAAATAGCCATCAGAATGCTAAATATCCATCAGACTGCTAAATAGCCATCAGACTCCTAAATAGCCGTGAGACAGCTAAAAAAACACCAGACTGCTAAATAGCCATCAGACTGCTAAATTGCCATGAGACAACTAAATAGCTATCAGACTGCTAAATAACCATCAGACTCCTAAATAGCCATCAGACTGCTAAATAGCAGTGAGACAGCTAAATAGCCATCAGAATGCTAAATAACCATCAGACTCCTAAATAGCCATCAGACTGCTAAATAGCCATCAGACTGTTAAATAG